>NW_010972698.1:8960268-9023079 GCF_000737465.1 Haliaeetus leucocephalus | reverse complement strand
CCCCGCTGCGCACAGGTAACCGCGGAGAAGGAGGCGCGGAGCGGATCGGAGCGGAGCAGCTTTCCCCCGGCCGCGATGCTGCGGGCCGACCTTCCCTGCCGGGGCCGCGGGCGCTGCGAGTGCCGCGGGCGGCGCTGCCACTGACAGCGGAGCCTGCGCCGGGCCACCTCCGCCGGGACGCAGACTGTCCCTTCTTTTTGTTTATTCTGCCGTTCTTGAGATACCGCTATCCTCCTTCCAGGGACTGCGGGCAGGTCCTGTCTGGCCGTATTGGATTCTTACCCATCTGTCTTGATTGCCTGTCTGAAAGTATATTTATCTTTAATAAAAGAAAAAGTCGAGCCACAAATCCAGTTCGTATCACGTTCCCCTTTCTGTGGAGTCCAGTTTATTTCTGCAGTTTAAAAAGTTTACTCCCCCCCCCTCCAGTTTTATTGACACTGGGGATGAAGAAGGATTTGCGAATGAAAGCGCCTTGAAATACAACATCTTTTGGAGAGAGCTCTGCAGTCCGCCTGTTGAGTCTTGAATTCCACCCTTTGCCCCTGCTGAATCCACTGTTCTGCCCTTTACTCTCCGGGGTAAAAAACCAAACAACAACAACAAAAACCCGAGGGAAAAAAAATACCTTTGGCAGCAGGGAAGCTTTGTGTGACTGACCCAACGAGCTCCAAGTGTCCAGTTTCTGAAAAGAAGAAAACCCTTTTGTCTTCAGCAGATCAGTAGGTAAGAGACTCATAGCGCATGGCGCAAGGGACTCGGCATTCATTCTTGCAGCCTAAACCTGGGAGTTAGACTGGCTCTCTTCTCTGTCAGCTTTTGCCCATCACTTCTCTCTCCTGTAAAGGTTACTCTTCATCTTGCACAATTCCTGCAAAACAAATACGTTCACCCGCTCTTTTTACCGCTGGCAGTAAATAGCCAAAATTAGTAGTGATGTACTTGTGTGTAACTGGATAAAGTAAAATTCTGTGGAAGTCGCTGAAGTGGGTTTGTGTCAGGCTGTGTTTGAAAGCAGCCGTGTTTCTTGTGGTGCTCTTTTCTTTTGACAAAATAATCGCAGTCATTGTGCTTGTAACCCACGTGTTAAGATTGTCTTTGCTCGTCATGCTTCACAGAGAAGCATGTATGTGCATTTACGTATGCACGCGTGCAAACAGGGCTTCCACAATCAGTTGAGATTCCTTGTTTCACACTGGAATTTGTTTTACATTAAGTGCTTTACTGCTGTGTCACAAGGTGTAAAAGTGTTGAACCCATAATTAACACGCCTTAACAGATAATTGAACGTGGCTAGGAACATGCTTGGCACTGTACAGAGTGAGTATGAGGATATGTTTTCTTTGTTTTAAGATTTTTTTTAAAGTAAGACTGAAAACGCAGCAGGGACATGTGCACATAATAACTGGATGGAGGCCCAGTCTCTGTGCAGGGAAGCATATTTTGTAGCATACTCCTTTCTCTAGGGGCCAAGCGCTGAATGTGTGCTGCTTTACAAGTGATAATACTGCTGTGAATTTCTGATTTTCCTTCTACCCCAGCTCTGTACCCCCATACCCACTTCCTCACGGCCATGTTTCATTGCTACCAGTCCTTTGTGCAAGGCAAGGGCCTGTGGAATTTTGTGTGGCTGGTAGTAGGACTCGTCTTTGCAGGGAGAATTATATTGTTCCCTGTGGAAACACACAGCATCCCCCAGCAGGAGGATCTGGCTGTTTATGTGCTGAAACCAGCCTTGACATCGTGCTCTTCCCCACTGCGTGGGTTTTTCCTGCAGATGATACAGGAAATGCTACATATTGGTCTGTTGTGGTCTCTGTTCCTCTTTCTTTTTTTTCCTTTCCTCTTCCCTGTAGGGATATCGGTGGGAAAAGAAGGTGGAAAAGGTGTCCTGTTCCTGCCTTAGAGGGGGGGCAGCAAGTCAGCGTGCTCTGAGCTGACGGACCCTCAGAGAACTGAGGGCGCCTCAGTCTCCGCTGAGTTGCAACAGCCAGTGGGGCACCTTGCAAGAGGACTGGGGTAGGTGACTGACCAGCATCCATCTTGGGGGAGAGGACGTGGCATAGGTTTTGGCTGCTGTGTCACTTTCTTCTGCTACCCTTGACTTTTTCTGGAAACTGAGCCTTTCTGCCATATCAGGGTGGGAACACAAGAACCATCTTCTCAAGCTTGCCCTGCACCCTTGGGCTGCTCCTGTGTGAGTGATAGGCAGCATCACGTTGGTTTTTCAGAGCTGATAGAAAAACATGAACCCTAGCATCCAGATCATGACCCTGTTAAATCTTTGGGTCAGACTTTCCCCAGGGTTACCTCAGTGACTGCTCCTCCTAGGAGCAGGGTCATGAGCTGACCCTGGAAAAATTTGTCCCATAGTTGAAGTTGCAGGTTCATCTGGGGCACTTGGTCTCCCTCTCTTTTTCTCCAGGACACTTGCAACATAACCCCAGTCCTTAAGACATTTCTGGGAGCCATAAACACAACACAGAATGATTTGTTTCTGCTCTAGTGCTTTCTTGAGGAAAGGCTAGGATTTCCAGGAGGAGGGAAAGGGGCGCCCGGTTTTCCCCAAGCTTGTTGTCTTTCTGATTCTGGAGATGTTTTGCAGGCAACGCTGCCTGTCCTGGGGAGGAGCCTGGAGGCAGAAAGGAAGCTGGGCAGTGCGGAGTAGGCAGAATGGGTCATATAGTGGGCCATGGGATTGCAGTGGTGCTGGCACCTCGTAATTGTGGTATTGTTTGGCATGACACATATTTAAATTGTCATGGCTGGTTAATATACTGATAGCATGGTTCATCATTCTACCTGTTTGTGGTGACACATGACAGCAGATTGTGCCATAAGCATGGGAGAATGAAAGTATTGCTCTTTCCTGAAGCACGCTTGAGCGACTTTGGACTAACGTATGCTTTGTAGCACAGAATGCCACAGCTGGGCCACAAGGTTTTCATATGCCTGTAATACAAATGTATAAAAATTCTCTGTAGTCTGTAATACAGCTCAAAGGGCAGCTGATTTAGACGTGCTTGAGTGTTAAGGTCAGGAGATCACATTCCATAGGTTACTAGATGAAAGTGCTTGAAGAGGCCATAGCATAAATATTTGATTCATATAGAAGGGATTGGTGCAAATCCTTTTGTCCCTTTTCCAAAGATGTTCTGTAGGCAAAGCACCGTTAAGAGGGAAAAAACCCACCAAACAACAGAAAACTTGTAACTTCTTTGTGCTAGAGGAAGTAGAACAGTAACATAGTGTAGTTGAATTCCACTAAAATTCTTCTCATGAGATACACCATCTTCAAGAACAGCTAAGAAAACTAATGTTTTTAAATGTAAAATGACTCATAATGCATGGGCTCTTGAAGTTGGGTTTAACATTGTATGCAAACATTGCCAGCTGGTGGGGATCTTTCTGGATAAATAAGAACTATATTTGTACAAGAAGGCTTGAATGATGTATTTCAGATGCATCCTGATTAGCATAAGCCATTCACTTTGCAAAAGAATAGCAAGAATCCCAGAAGTGCAGATAATTTAATAGTTCTCTTGTTCTCTTTATCCTGTCTTTCATCAGCAGACTGACCAATCTTTTTGTTTATTTAGAAATAAGGTTGCATTGCTTTACTGCCACATTTTCCTAACCATGACAGTGAAATCGAGAATTTGCAAGCCCCAAGTTCTCAAAGCATAAACGCTTCTCCCTCTTCTATCCCTTCCTTTTGTCTCTAGTTGAGTGTAATGTGATTTTTTGGGGGGGTGGTGGTGTTTTTTTTGATGGAACAACTTGCACCATTTAATTCTGTATAGCACACAGCACAATGATGTCTTGGTCCATGACTAGGGCTCACTGTCGCTACAATGAATGAACAGCTGAAGTAAAATTTCAGCTCGTTAAAGGCTTTATTTTCTTAACATGGAGCAAAATCTGATGTAGGTTTAGGTTGTTGTCACATTAGTGTATATACAGAGATAAGTCTTTAATTCTAGAATTATCAACAGTCCAAGTGTATGTTAATGTATAAGTACTTTTAGCTGTGAATGAATTTATCTGTTCATATCTCTCTTGGGGCAGAACTCCGTTTTGCAGTTCTTGCTTCATTCTTACTGACAGCTTTTAAAGAGCTACAGAACTGTAACCCGACAGGAAGACAAAGCCCAATATAAGAAAGTTCTTACATGTTAAGAGTTTGTATTAAACGAAAACCTGGCTCCAAACACCTGTAAATTATGAGATTCTCTGTTCGGTGCAGAATGTGGTGTGTGTTAGGTTCTGTTCTGAATTAAAAAGAAAACTATGACCTTGTTCTTGGCAAAAGGTTCTTGGATTATTAGGTGTTCCCACTTTGGGGTAAAGTGTAAATGCTTTCAGAGTAAAGTAAGATGCCTGTTTTCCCCCATCTAACTGTTGTTGCACATTCCCATATTTCAAGGTATTTTCAGACACTCACTTTCGAAGAAGTCTTCTCAAAGGTTTCCTAATTGAAACAGCCTTATGGATTTTATTTTTTTTTTTTTCTCCTTGTTATTGTGGACGATATAGTGGGAGTGGAATGTCCTTGGTTGCCAATGTTTGCTTCTAGGTATCCCCCTTCCATGGAGACCAAATGTTTATAATAGTGTGAGAATGGCCATTCTTGGTGATTGGCAATAAGGCTCAAGGCTCTCTTTCTCCTCTTCTATCCACTGAAATACACGAGAGGACTTGGATCTCTTGGTTCTTTACAGGAGTGTTCCAAATTGCCTGTTGCTGGGGTTATAAAGTTTCAGGAAGCACTAGAGGATTTGTCAAAATTATTTAGTCCATTGTGTTGAATCTGGGCCACAACCGATTTCCGTAAGCTCATTTTCTGCTTTTAGGAATTTTTTGCTTGTCTTACTTTCTGATGAGTAGTTACTTTCTAGATTAGACTTTCATCTATCTCTCGTGCCTGATCTTCTCTCCATATGTGCGCCATAAATGGCATCATCATATTGTAGGCTTTAAATCATTGTCTTTGTGAAAGAACAGGCACATAGCTGCCCTATGAGTTCAGTTTGGCTGCAGGAGCTTCTCAGTTGTTGAACCCTTTTAGACAGGAGTGTATTCCCAAACAGCTCCGGAATGCAGTGCCGGCCACAGGAAGAATTGCATACTGCAGCCTCTTCGGTAAGGCCATACCTTCAGCTTTTGTGAAAGTATTTGGTTCATGCTTTGAACAGATCTGATGTTGAAATTGTATCCATGTGAAAATACTGTACTTTATGAAGAACTCTAAAGTCAGCAAATATCCAAACCTTGCACTTTACTTGGCTCTCCAGAGTAGCCTTGAAATGTAATCTTCAAGACAGAAAAAAAAATCTCAACAACTTTGGGGAATAACAATGTAAGGGAGCTCCTAGGAGCAATTCATTTTTAAATAGGCAATGTAATATTTGTCTTACTTGCCTACTGTGCCTGTAAGTGAAAGGAGTTCTTCAGGGTTGATGAAATTTGTGTTTACATAGACACTTGGATGTAATTTTTTAAGTAAGAATATATTTGAAACTTACCTGTGTATAAATGGCCATTCAGGGCAAACCAGCCGTTTGATGTAGGTGGAAGATTGGTGAATGAGGAATGAATAGTTGAATGAGTAGGAAATAGGTGAATGAATAGGAATGGAAAAGAAAAAGTTGTAAACAAACCAAAAAACTGAAAACAAAATAAAAAGGCCTGTGGAAACATAGAGTTCTCAAAGCCTTAAAATAATGTCTTAGTAGAGTAGTGGTTATGTGAGGTGCTTAGCTTAAGTGAAGGAAGAGCGTGTGTTGGAGTCTCCTGTGGCGCCTGGGGATCATGAGTTGTGGTCATCCTTCATGATGGTTGTTCGATGTGTCATGCTTTGTTGTGAAAAGCTCCCATATTGCTAGGTTGGTGCTGCAAAAGTGAGTGCTCTCTCCTGTTTCTAATAGCTGAATCGTCTCATATTTTACTGGCACGCAGTCTGCATTCTTGGTCCTGCAGAAGGGGTTCAGAGATAAATACTGCCATTCATACTTGTTGCTTTTTTACTTTCTCATCCTCTTTCAGAATGACTGTTGTCTAGTTTGGTTGTGTGTAAGCTTAAAATAACCTTTAATTTTTTAAAATACTAAATATTTGAAAATCTTTGGGAGTTTGGAGAGGTCTTTGGCCATTTTCCTTGATAGCTACTGTTGGACTATATAAGGTTCATCACTGTTGGTTAGAATATAGAACCAAGACTTTGTTTAAAAAAGTTCACTGATCTAATAAAATTGGGTTTTAAAGGCCTTGCTATTATTTGTATTAGCAAAGCACTTACAGTGTCTAATTGTAGACCCAGATGTTGTTGAGCAGTTCTCTTATATGAATGTTTATGTATTAAGCCAATTTAAGTTTTTGTTTTAATGTATTAATTAGCATTTGTAAGACCTTGTCTAAGAGTTGTATCACAGTAATGTTTGTTTGCTTTAAAATGCTTTGTGTCTCTGCATAACTTGTTTTTTAAAAGAATTAATCTCTTAGCATTATTTACTGTAACCCTCAAGGAAAGTAATTCCACATTTCAGTGACTTTGTTCACTTAAGGGTTTGGTGGACTTTTCCTGCTGTTCTAATTTGGGTGGTTCTGTGTTCAGCTGAAACAAATTTTATTGCTTCATACTAGGGCTAGCCTGTCTTATTGTGGGGCTTGGGAAAAGCAGGGTGGGAAAACCCATCTTCCTAGTTTTCCCATTGTATTTTTGAAAAGAAACAAAGCTGAAACATCCTCCATATTTCTGGAGACACAGAACATAAAAACAGTGTAAGATAGCCTGTGGAGGTTCACAAGGAATTGGTAATCTGTAGTTTACTGAAATCATCACAACTGAATGCTGATCTTCGTAATAGGTACAAACAAATTTGAAACACTTTTTACTGCAGAATGATAAAGGTTGAAGAGAGTGAGAGCAATTATGTACACTGTTCCACCCTACCTTTGGGTAAGATCAGGGAACTGTAGAGAGCAGGCAGAAAAGAGCACTCCAAAGTGACATGAAAAAAAACGGCCTTTGCGGTTGCCAAGTTGGGATCGGGTGTGGAACACTCAGGTCTTGTTTAAAAAAAGAAAAAGTAATAAAAAATCTTAGCACCCGTGGGGAAAGAAGTGTGGATTTACCACCTGGCAAAAGACCAGTGCATTTCTGATTTGGGGAAGTAGGGATGGCAAGAGAAAATTCGTATGGGAGACCACTGGCCCCATCCCAAACTGCTCAGGTGGCATTTTGAAGGGATGTTTCCATGGAGCAATCTCAAAAGGCTGAAACGGAGATCAGGGCCCAAGATGGTGCTTGTGGGAGGCAGACGGCTCTGAGGGAGGACTTCGGTTATGTGTTGCCTTGTGAGACACAGGATAGCAGGTTTTCCAGCCCGAGTGAGGCCCTAGCAGTCGCATTCCTCAGGCAGTGGAGAGCTCAATGCACTTCCTGCTGCAAGCGCTGTTGGCATTGGCTACAGCTCTGAATGAGAGCTGGGGCAAGGTTAATTATTTTGGATTTGTGCTTAAGGAGCAATGTGTTACCTTTGGTTTCTGCATATTCAGTGAAGTTCGTTTTAGCACATCCTGGTGCTTGAGTGGCATAAGATCGTGGTGCATTACTAGTTGCTGACACTGCACCATCAAAACAAACATGCAGATTTCCTTCATTAGGGGAATATTGTGTAGCTCTAACTTTTGTTTCTGCAGCTGCTAGGGATACCTTGCAGAAGTATCTTCTCCAGCTGTAGAAAATACTCAGAAAGTTCCCCTGCCTTCTGCTTGCACAAGTTCTGGGATGCCTACATTGTCGATCCAAACCATTTAGGCAGGATCTATGCTTAAAATATTTGCTGCTCCAGTTATTATGGAAAATCTTTTTAGTAGCAATGAAGTTTATATTAGCAAGGAAGAGGTTTTACTGGTATGGTTTACACAAGGTTTCCTAAGTAATATACCTAAAAACAATTATTTCCTAGTGTAACTGCATCTGCTTTAGAGTGGTTGCTGGAATAGTTACATTGAAAGAAATCAATTCCCTGAGTGACATAGTTGTGGCAACAAAAACACAAACGTAGGCCAGGACTTAGCCAATCAGTGCAGCACTAAAACGAACGTACTAATATCTTCCTCCCAGTGTGGTGGTGAGGCTTAATTAATCATCTTACAAGTCATTAAAGGTTTTTACAAGGTGCACATGAAAAACCCAGGTGGTTATGATAAAAGAACAACACCAAAACCACTTTTATAACATCCTTGCTTTCTAAAAATTTGGTGGTCTGGATCTTCTGTTGGGTTTTACTTTAAAAAAAAAATGCAGATCTGTCTTTTCAACCCGTGCTACCCATTGAGATCACAAAACGGGCTTGCTTCATGATACTGGGTTGTCCCAGTACTGCATTAGGTTTGTTCCCTTCCCTGAGCCACAGCATCTCTGAATGAGCTCTGTTAGGCTGACTGACAACTGGCAAGTTACCTGCATTTTAACTGTTTCTTTTTATAAAGAAAAAAAAAAAGGCAGCCCTTTGAAAAAAGGAGAGGCCATGCCTGCTTGCTTTCCGTATTCTGTGACTAGTCCCATTAAATTCTGTAAAACTGCTTTGTGAAATAAGAAGAGCTCCTCCATATGGGGGCTTAAAATAGTTTAAATTGTGGTAATGCTAGAAAAAGCCAGAAAATTCCATGCTAAAGTTAAGCCATAGTGATTGCTTTCTTCTCTATGCCCTTCTCCACCTGCAGTTTTTATGTGTGTCAACTTACAATACAAATTTTCAGGATGTCACAACTGACATATGAGGAAAAGCTACCTTAAGGTAGCATAAAACAGATATATCTGTTCGGGGGTTGTGTTTCCATTGTTTTCAGGACTTAAGCTTTTAGGTTCGAATTTTTACTTTATTCTTAATGTAGATGGTGATTCTAATCTTTTTTTATCTCACCAGCAATTAAAACAGACTGATCCTATCAGTAGGGACAAATGATGCACTGTCAACGTTTTTCTCCGTTCTGATAATGCACATGAAACTGGTTTGCGTGTTTGAAGATTACATTTTACTCTCACATGGTTTTCATTATCTGAGAGCCCCGAGTAGAGGCCTGGACTAAATCAGTGAAGGAATGGAGAAACCACACAATGCAATGAAAATGGTGCTGAGGCATACTTGGGATAGTTGTGGGACAGGGGCTGCTGACGACAGAAACAGGGCGCTGCCTGAGTGCTAGCAGCAGCAAGAAGTGGAGCATTCTTAAAAGACAAAACAAAACTTGATCTTGAATTAAAATTGCAGCTTGGGTTTACAACAATTCCCCAATTCTACAAGGATAATTACTGGAAATCTGTGAAGTTTGAAGCAGATGAATCTTGCTCGATATGGTCTGGGAGGCAGTCCTCTGAAATGAGACCTGATGTGACTAAACCTGTGTGAGCTTGATCTGGTTTTGTCAGGAAGACATCTATAAGGTGAGATCTTGGCCTTTATGAAGTTAGTAGCAGAGCTCCCGTCGCCTGTGCTGGAATTAGTGTTTCATTAAATATGCAGAAATTGCAGTACATGCCACTAAAGGGTTGTCTCTGCAGATGTGTGAGTAGTGCTGTGTAATAGTTTTAAGTTACTGAATGGTGTGATGTATTCACGTAGAGATATTCCCAACAAAAGTAGCAGGATGAATATATCTAGATTGGTTTTGCTGTTAGACCAGTATATTCAGAATAAATCCTCCTGCCCCTCTGACTTTGGAAATTTTGTGGAGGAACTTGAAATTCCATAGCATTCTTATCAAAATGCTTAAAAGCCATGAAGCATTCCTATTTATACCAGGCTCTGTAAGTGTTTATTCTTCTCTTTTTTTTTTTCCTTTGTAATATAAACCCTAAATTATGTTGGTGAAGATTATAGGTACTTCCCTGTGAAGAAATTGATACTTTATAGTGGGGGAGCAGTAATTCAAAGGTCAAGTAAGGTCCTTTCAGTTTTTTCCTTAGAGATGTTATTTAGAGGGGGGTCTTCCTGTGTTGGTGTCTTGACTTATTTATCTCTAGTCAGGCCAAGTGACTTGCTGCTTTTTCTTCAGGCCTGCCAGGCTTTCTGTGCTGTTCTGCGCCCAAATCCCAATACCATGAGCGTTTGAGGAGAATGGTTAGTGGTTCTCAGCAAGGCAGTCTAGTCCTTGCTAAAGGTGGACTTGGTTTGGCCCAGAGAGTTGTTAGAACTGTGATCAATCTTCGGGTGTTCTGGTGGCCTCTCGCTATAATTGCCTGATGATCTAATATAATGGGTATGTGTATTATTTGCACCCCTCCGGGTGACATTGTTCTTGTTTTTAGTTAAAAGAAGGAAGTTTTTCTTGTTTGCCCAGTGACTCTGTCCTTCTGGTATGAAGATGAGTAATGTTGGCACTGCTCCATGCACCTGCTCAGTGCCACCCTCCAAGATCACCTGAGCCACAGTCAGCAGATCTAGGCAAGCAGGGACAGGATGGTTGAATGAAAGCTGGGGAAGTGTTTATGGTTGGAGTCTTGGTTAGGAGCAAGTGCTAAAAAGCTATCACAACTCTGGGATTCGTTGTGTGCCGCCTTGCAGGTTTGGGTGTGGGCGCCAGGCGCTGGGAACCTTTATTCTCAAGGACTATCCTAGTGTGCATTCTCCCCCTTCCTCCTCCTTGGGTAGGACTGAAATGAAATGAAGAGCATTCAATGATAACCTGCACTATTCATTAAATAATTTTGGACCTCGCCCATTTGAGTCTGGTGCTCTTAGCCACTTCAAAGTGAGTGTGTGTGCAGAATAGCTATGTTTCCAGTGGTCTTATAGACACTTACGTTAAGCGAATTTTGCAGGATCAGGCAACCAGCTTGCTGGGCTTTGTGTAGGCCATGTAGCAAAGGCGTATTTCTATTAAACAGTGGGTGACTCAGCATGTGAGCTGGTCTCTGCGATTGCCTGGGGACCTCACAGCCAGTCCTCTCTGTGGTATCTCTGTTTTGTGTTCCCCTCCTCTATTGCAGTGTGCAGGTATGTCTGAAGATAACTCTGCACCTAAAAAAACAACTAAAGACTTCATCTAAACTGATAGCATCCTATCACCTGTTGCCAACCCGGATAAGCAGTATCACATGAATGTCTTTTAAGAAAAACACAGAATTACTAACCAAAATTTACTGTTTGAGTTTGAAGTCCGTCACTGGATTGTTTTGTGTATGAGTGACACAAAATTTAGTAGTAAAACTGAAAGTGCTTAACTGTACTCCAGCCCTTTTGAGGTGGTGAACCTGTTCCCATCCCACCTGATGCATAAGCTAATTAGCTTCTTGGCTAAGCAGTAATTCTGGGCAAGTATGTACAGGCTGTCCTCACAGGGACTCTTGCATTCCTCTAAGTTTCACAAGCTAAAGAAAGATGCTTCTCTTCGCTTGCGAGGTTATTATTGCTCCATGCAGGTTAATTGAGCTATAGCATTATAGCCACTCATCAAACAGTGGTGAGTAGCTCACTTGTCTAAGCTTGTTTACTTTTATAATGCTGAAAAATATTTGCATGCTGTACAGAAATGTGCTGCTTTGGTTCCTTACAGCCTGGCAGTATTATCATTTTAAATTCTTCATTAATCTTTCTTCCTCATGAGGGACTGGCAAGGTTCCTGTGTATAATTACATGATGTTTAAGACAGAAGCCTCGGCTACTGAGTTTTTACACAATGCCCTGCAAACGTGGGTCTTTTCTTCCTTAAATAGTACCTATGCCACCTCCCCTTTTATGCCCATTCTTGATCTCAGCATGGTTACATGCAACACTATTTGCAATTCCTGTATTAGTTCTACCAGTTCTAGACTCTGATGTTTCGCTCAAGAACCTACAGATATAAAGTTACCATGAATAATTTCAGACTAGAAGTTAGAATAAGGTAGTAAGATGGTAGAGCTACGATGCTCAGGAACAAACTGCAAAATTGGTTCAGTCTGGGAAATCTACCTCACAGTGGTTCCTTGGAACAGAATTGGTCTAAAACTGACTTTTCCACTTGAAAAGCGAGGTGTTTCTAGGCTTTGTGGTTATGAAGAGTGCGCCATCCAATCCATAAGCCAGTACAGTTTTGCAGAGTTGTTGGTAGTCCGAATTCAGCCCCATCCATCATAATAGATTTAGGCTAAACCCCCAAACATGTGTGTTTAAAATGTCTACAGAACCTATTCCGATTTCCTTCCAGGTCTATCATAACAACTTCTCCAGTGCACCTCACTAATTTCCATCTTTGGAACACTGAAAACTGAAATTGCTGGAAGACCCTAACAGAAGTAGAATTTGGTGTCCAAATAAATAACACATGGGCTTCAGTACCAATTGTACTGTTCATTTTTGTGTTTCCTTACATAAAAAAGTTAACTCACTGGTTCTGCCATGAGTTTCCAGCTCGCTTAGAAAGCAGATTCCAGGAATGCTGCCACCCAAGTTAGTTGCACAAGATTTTCTTTGTTAATTAAAAATAATGGGATAAAGCTGGAAAAAATAGGCCTAATGCTAACAGTTGGTATTTAAAGAAAGTGGATTTGTTGGCCAGAATATCTTCATATTGTATCTCAGTCTACCTTTCATTTTGGATTTCCAGGCTGATTTCTAGTTTACATCCACACTAAAATTAGTAGTATCCACTTCCAGCAAATACTTTCAGTGTGAACTGTGCCCTCGCTTCATCGGATCAGCAGAATAAGCCTGTATTGCTGTGAAGTGAAACTCTGTGTGTGAAATGGTTGCGTACAGAATTATTTCCTTGAACGTTTGAAGGACTTAAACATGCACAGATTGAATTTGTCTGCTGAGAAAATCTTTAAGGCAGGAAGGCAGAATCTCAAGCTGGGTTGTATCTTTGTATTAAAAAAATAAACAACCCCACCCCCACCCTTAGATTTTTCCAGTTGAGACAAAAGAAATCTTTGGGTGGAAAGGCAGCATCATATTGCATAATAAAAGCCTTTTTATGCTCTAATAAAAAGGGTTGCTTAGGGCAACTTTGTTAAAAAAGAAAAAAAGAAGAGTCAGTGATGATACTGGTATGAGTGGGACAAGGAATCCTTAACTTCTGTTGTGCAACACTGGGAAAAGAGGCTAGAAATTGCTCTAGTTATCTGCTATCTTAATGCCTGGTTTAAAGGTTCTTTACTGCATATTTGCTGGCAGCTGTTTTCAATATATCCCTCTCGAGCTAAGTCACCAGTTAAGAATTTGACATTAGATGGTTTTTTTCAACCACCATCTTGAAGTACCATACCACACAACACAGCCTTGTTCTCTAGTTAGATATTGTTCATGTGCCTTGAAATTGCTGTTGACACCTCAAGTATTTAACTTGCAGATCTGAGATAATTTTTGTTGGGTGTGGATGTGTGCCATAATAAGACAGAGACAGAAGTATCCACGTCTGCATTCCTTCACTACATCTGTTCACTTTATTTTTTGCAACATTCCAGGAAATTAAGTTAAATTATACATCTGAATGAATATTTTTAATTTCACTAGTTCTGTTTTAATTGCCTGCCCTTAAAGTATAAGCACATTGAGTGCACAAATATGTTCCACTTCTTTTGCATCATTTGCCTTTTTCTTTAGGACACCTTCAGTAGTAGATTTAACTGCTTCTTGAATAGCACACCTTAATACACATTATTGTATGTTCTCCTGATTCTCCCCTCAATGGTTAAAGTTTCTTTAGTACTTTATGTTCTGAAAGAGAAAAGTAACGTAATTAAAGAATGTTTTGGGAATTAGAGCTGTGCTCTGCAATATATTTCTGGCATGTACTTTGTCAGTGTCCTTTTCTTCCCCTCATTTTCCCAGTCTGTAAAATAAAGCTAATATTCATATACTGATCATTCTCACAGTCATTTCTAAGGCATAATTTGTTGAAGTTATAAAGAATTTAACCATATCACCTTTCATCAAAGGATTTCTGCTGATACAGTTTGAAATATAGAGCACCACTGGAAAAGGAGCCATAAGCACAGGGTATCATCATCTGTGCTGCAGCTTTCATTCTTAGCAAAAAATAAAACAATGGAGTTAAAGAATTAGCGGGTTTTAATCACTGTTTCACTTGGAGGCACAGATGGGACAGAGCATTACTTGGCAACATTTAATCTTGGAGCAGAAATTTTCATGATTAAAGCAGCAGCTGGAGTAGATTGCTAGGGATAGGGGGGTTCATTCATCCTAAAGGGATCAAAATTGTTGGACTCTGGGAGAAAACAAGAAGCTACAAAAGCAAAATCTGAAATACGGGCCAAGGTTTATTATTTCTAGGGTCTCATCTGCTGATTAAAATGATGTTTTCAATGCTTTCCTCAGAATTATTTTGGAAGCGAGGAGAGTATCAAGTGATCTGGCCTACTGAAGAGGAGACTGAAGCCATCTCTGAGTGGAGATTTTGGACTTGCGGGAGGAAGGCTGTGTGTGTCCCTCCCATGTGGCAGAACTGCTCCTCCTTACCAAGGAAGTCAAAGTGAAGGAAATAGGTATGTGCCACTTCAAATAGGATTTCAGAAGAATCATGTTCCAGGCCAGTTGACAAGGCCTGAATTCCTAGTTTGGTGAGGCAGCCTGGAATGAGGTGCATTTTAAGTTTCTCTTCATTAACGCTTGCAGAAGGGTTCTGTCTGCCTGATGCACTGAGGCCTTGTGTTACAGGGGTAGTCTCCTGTTGTAGGTGGGCCTGAGGGAGGAAACTGGGTGGTTATGGAGATGCAGAACAAAGCAGACCCCTCAGGTCTCCTGACTCCTGCAGCCCATCCCTGGTTCTGCCATGGAACAAGCTGTTGGGAGCAAGTTACCTTTTGCTAAGGGACAATGTTATACAGAAAAAAGGTGTCAAAGTGCTAGAATACCAATGGGCATTCTGCTTTCAGGGCAGAGCCACATCTTAGCCAACAAGTAAAGCATACTCTCTATTCTGAACTGCTCTAGCTCAAAAGTAGCTCTGCTTTTAGTTAAATGTCTCAAAGGTATCATTAATTTTGGATATTGCAACTCATGCAAGGCCAATGGGCTTGAGTTTCCATGACAAATTCCTGACTCCACTGGGAGACTAAGCGAAGTGTAATCACTGTTGGTCACTGGCTTAATCTGTACTTAGGGTGTGCTTGACATTGGCTCTTTGTGTGTCTCTCATTGGTACACAGTGTTTTTTCCTGCCACTCAGAGGTCTTTTTCTGTTCCTTAGATCAGACAACTCTTTTTCCGCCTCTTGCATTTGCATGCATTCAGCTGATGATATTTAGATGTGTGAGGATTTGGTTGCCTTTGTATAGCAGGAAGTTACAGAGTCCTCACTTGCACCAGTACATAGTGTTTTCTGCAGCAGGGAGACTAGGTGCTGATCTCACTCTGGGTATTTCATAACTCTGAAAACCTGCTGGCTAACGAGGTATTCATTAATTGCTTTAAACGATCTAAGCTAAGAGATTTCTTTACTTCCTTTGAACCATATACTATCTCAACGGGCCTCTCTTTCTTTTTTTTTTTCTTCTCCTTAAAACTGACAAATTGCTGATTTCACTCTTTAATCCTTGTCTGCCTGCAAATATGGGAAGTGTATTTCACTGTTGCTAGCCCTAAGTGTAAAGCAAACAGGTCTTAGGCATTTTTACCATCATCCTGTGAATTATAGGTCTCCTTTCTGCCTGAAAGCAGCCTTGTTGTCTGAGGTATTCGGCATGCATCCCTACAGCTTGCAGTCGATTGATATTCCTATAAACTTGCAAGTCACCTTTCATCACCTTTCGAGGCTTTGCCCCCTGGCATGCAAGTCCTTCTTAGGTCAAGGGCCTTAATGACCCCCATTGTTATGGGAACCTTTGGTAATCTAACCTGCTTTTTTTCTGTATTTCAAGCCATTGCTCTTAAATGTCTCTTGCTTGATCCACTCAGGCGCTAATAACCGTGTCTCCTTTCCTTAGGTCAAGGGCAGCTTTTACATTCCACCCAAAAGGCACCACAGTTTGAGATGAGGAATTCAGAAGAGCAAGCAGCTACGACAGTTTTACAACGCCTGCTGCAGGAGCAGCTCAGATACGGAAACCCAAATGACAACCGTAACCTTCTTGCCTTGCACCAGCAAGCCACAGGAAATGCCCCCCCTTTCAACAGCACTGGGAGTCCAGCATCTCAGAACGAAGGGCTGAGCTCCCAGGACCACCAGCTTGTGACTCATGCTGCCCGTCAGGAGCCCCAGGGCCAGGAGATACAGGTGGACAACAGCATCATGGAGAAGCAGCTCTCCCCGCGGCTTCAGAACAGCGAGGATCTCCCAACCTATGAGGAAGCCAAAGTCCAGTCGCAATATTTCAGGGGCCAGCCGCATGCTAGTGTCGGGGCAGCGTTTTATGTAACAGGGGTCACCAACCAAAAGATGAGGACTGAAGGGCGGCCCACGGTTCAGCGGGTGAGCCCAGGGAAGGTCCACCAGGATGAAGGACTTAAGGACCTCAAGCAAGGGCACGTCCGCTCCTTGAGTGAGAGGCTGATGCAGCTGTCCTTGGCCACCAGTGGTGTCAAGGCCCATGCGCCTGTCACAAGTGCACCGCTCTCCCCCCTCTCTCCGCTCTCTCCTCAGCAGTCCAGCGACCCTTATAAAAATTCTGGCTCCAATGAGTTCTACAAGAACTCAGTGCAGCCCCCTTCCCAGCCCAACATGAAAGGAATGGAGCAGCGGGGTCCTCCTCCAGAGTATCCTTACAAAAATGTGTCCACCCCTTCCATGAACTGCAAACCTCAGGAGTCGGGACATTTCTATAGTGATCATCGCATGAGCCAGCAGGGAAGATCTGATGGGCCTATGATGAGGTATCAACATCCCCCTGAGTATGGGTCAGTCAGGTAAGCAATATCTTAAAACGAACTCCATGACAGCCACATAAGGAAAGACAATATAAAACTCAGTCCCTTGCCCTCGCTCCTGAGGCAGGTTTTCTTTCAGCAAAGATCCCATCTTTATTATGTGAGATGACATACTGTGTTCAGCTACAGACTGCGTCTGGAAGGACTGTAACCCGTTTCAGTAGCTTACCTAGAGAGGCCTGACTCTTTTTAAAAACACAAACAAACAAACAAAAAAAACCCCCAACAAGCCACCTTGATTTTATGGCATGGGCAAGTTTAATGCTGAGGCGCCAGAGCCTTACAAAAGGTTTGCTACAAAAGCCGAAGTTATGGTGTGATTCATTGTAGAGACTTGCAGTTACTTATTGCAAGACATAAGCTGTTCTTTAATTACATCTGCCCAGGCAAAAGATTTTTTTTTTAGATTTAAACTGCATCTAAATGCCACATAGGAAAGGAGAAAGTGAATGAAAGCAATAATGGTGCAAGTAACAAAAATCACTTGACCTTCCTTTAGAGTTTTTAAAATTTTATTTTCAGTGAACCAAAGTGTAGGAGTGGAAAATGGAGTGTGCTTTGTGCCTCATCCCAGACTTGCTTGTTTAGCTTTTGCTGATTTTCCTTGCATCATTTGAAATCTCAGCCTGTTCTGGTTTCCTCTAGATAAGAAGCTAGATTTGGCTTGAGCCAAACACTGATGTCCGTGTGGGTGAAGGTGAAGTTTTATTCAGGTGGGCTAAAAATATGGCTTTACTTTATCTGTTTCCTTACCATCTCATCTCTGACTAAGACCAGGTGAGATTTGGTATAATGATTTTGGCCTCATTTTGAAGCTAAAAGGGTACTACAAAAGAGCAACAGGAGGGCGTTGCTACGTAAGTAAATGATGAGGTCTCTGTGCATTCATGTTTGCACATACTGTGTTGTGTTGTGAGGGGAGCATGAAGAAGAAACCAGTCTGTATTTGGGAACAGAGTCTGAGCTTTGGGGAATTTGAATCTGCTCAGAACCTTACTGGTCCTATGGGGAGCTATTTTCAGAGTTTGTCCACCATTGTTTGTGATCTGAAATGACTTCAGCAGCATACAAGCCTGATGAAAAGGCCCTTTGATCTGGCTAAATAAATAATAAAGAGGCCAGGAAAAGGGGAAGTAAAGGGTTTAGGGGGGGTAATGATTGTAGAAGCTCGCTGCAAATGTTTTTGAAAATTCAAAGCCCTCAAATCTCTGTGCACACAGGAAAGGGAAACAGATCCTTGATGGTTATGCTGCATCAGAAATACTCACAATATCATATATAGTGAATCTGAGACAGCCTGCTTGCTGTTTAAGGGAGAGGTATTTGAAAACACGCCAACAGTCAGCTCCTCTAGACAGGGTGATTTTTGTCTGTATTGGATGGATCCTGGCTGCTTTGAAAGAACATGGGGGGGGGGAGAGGGGGGAGGAGAAAGGTTCAGCTGGCAAGGTTTCCAGTAGGGGAAGCAACTGAAATTTGTCTTCAAAGCATTGGGAATCTAATGAGGTTACTTTTTAACCTAAATAGCTGCACAGAGAAGAGGTTTCCTTTGCAAGCAAATGCTGTAGCAGTAGAACAATTGCAAGACTAATCCATAAATTACAGAGCAGCGTAGCAAAGGAAGGGAGCAAGTCCTCTATTCCCCCTCCCTCTCCCACACACTTTAAGAGAAACTGTCATTTAGACAAGAAACCTTCTGTGTTACTAAAGGTGCAGCTGGGTAATGGTGTGAGGATTTTAAAGGCATACAACTTTGGTGAGTGCATTTTCCTCACACCAGGCAGTGCTAACGAGAGTCTTTGCAGCCTCGCTGGAGTGATAAAGTATTTTCAGAGACTCCAGTTTTCCTGCGCTGCAGCTCTGTGTTTATCAGGATTAATTTGGATTGGTAAATGTGTGCATTTTTTGAACAGTGCGTCAAGGAAACAAAGCCCCTTCTTTCTGCTCGTGAAGCCACACCCTTTTCTGCGGGTTTTCCCCCTCATTGTTCGGGGGAATTTGAGGGTGACCTAACGATGCGGTTAAATAAAACTTGTTGAGCAAGATAAACATTGGGGAATTCACAGCATTCTCATGCTTCACCCTCCCCAGTCTGGGAAAGGAATGGGCTGTGTGGTAAGTTTAAACCAGTCTGCAAACAGTTTGCCTCACCTGCTCTTGGGCGGTGTAAGTTTGGGAACACGTATATGTTCGTAATGATGTTGGTTTAATGTAAATACTGGGCATGCCAGAAGCATCTATGCTGTTATTTGGAAATTTTAAAGAAGGTTCAGAAGAGTGCTGGCTGCATGTGAAGCTCCACAATCCTATTCTCTCCCTAATACCTCAACTGCCCTTTAGCATTGGTGATGAAAACAAACTTTCAGGTCTTAGAGGAGAAGATGGGTGCCTTGGGCTCAGCGTTCTGTGGAGCTGCAAGGTCTCCTGTGGCAGAACAGCGAGAGACGAGGGAGAACGGGCTCGCGCTGATACAGTTTTGGGTGCAGAGGAAGCTTGCCGTCTCTCTGATTCAAGCGCCATCCTCTGTTCGGAGCCCAAATGACTGAGCTCCTGCTGTGGTGATTAATCCCATTGACTTCACAGAAGCTTTTTGAGAAGGAGGTCTGCAGAATTTGTCCCATAATTAGTAAATCACTTCTGTGCGCTGCGTTCCCCTGAGCAGCATCAAAGCGGGGGATAATCAGGTATGACTAGGAAGCAGAACAAAAATGCATCGGTTTGATTTCAGCTGTCTAATCAAGTGGAGTCTGCTCCCTCCTGCAGTCAACGTTTCCCAGTTTGTGCAGGAGGGCTGTGCAAGAGAGGGGAACTGTAGCTTCTTGAATGTGAAACAGGCAGGAGAAGCTGGGAAAGCAGAAAAAATTTTAACGAGCCAGAGACCTTTCCTGATCTCTTCATTCTTCTGCCCTCCCCACTTTGTTGCTCTACCCGCAGCTCTTCTGCGTGACTTGATGTTTGCAATCCTGGCAGCCTCAGGACTCCTGACAGCTAGGTTTGCTCGCAGAGCTGCCCTTACTCCATTTCTCTGTCTTCATGACTTAAAAGCTAATGTGACCCTTGTAGTTGCAGAACCATAAATCCAGGTTTGTACTTGGCCTGCGTGGTGTGTTCCTCTGATACGCGCCAGGGACTGTAAGGGAAGCAGAGATCCTTGCATGATACGGTCTCCAAAATGAAGTGGCCTGTAAAATTATGCTTAAACACTTGTGGGAATTACTGCTCTGCATTTGGGGTTTTCAGGTCGTTATGACACTGAGGCAAATGGAAGGAAATTGTGTAAATTTGTTTTCTGTGTATTTTGAGAGTCTTTCTGCATTTTTGCATGAAGTGGTTAGTTCGGATATAATTTTGCTTACTACTGCAGGGTTACCGGAGGACTGATTCTCTCACGGAGGGAAGTTTCTACTGTGATTCTATTAGCAATTGTTAGGTGACCCCAGTAGTGATTTGTACCTTAGAATTTTGCAGTCTGGCTTCAAAATCTTGAGAAGTCCCGTTGTGTTCATTTACCTTTCTGAATCTCTCAGTCGAAAATTGGTTTACCAGAGAAATAAATTCCACAATTCTCATGTTAATCTGAGGGATCTCAGAGATAGGTATTGTGAACCCACAAAATATATATAAGTATTTTATAAGACAAAATTGAAAATAGTCGGGATGCTAAAAAGTTCTTTGAATGTGTGTGTAAAAGTTTGCATACAATATCTTAAAAGGTCTAGTTGTCACTGTGAGGTTACTAGGATTTTTTTTTTTTTAAAGATAGGATGTATTAGCCCAGTTGCATTATCTCATATTGCTGGGAATATAAATGCATTTGTGACATTTTGGAAGCTCTAATGCTGTTGGTAATGCAACAGAACTAGAGGCTCCCAGCTCCCATGTTTTAGCTTGAACTCACAAGAATGGTATAATTTCAAGATTATGAGAGGCTTTGGATGTGAGGCCAAGATGCTGGAAGTCTTGGAAATGTATCTTGTTTAGAAATACTCGGCCATGATTTCCTAGAGTTGTTCCTTACAATAGGTTTAAAAAAAATGTCATTACCAGGCATGTCAGTACAAAGACTGTCCCTTCAGAATTTAGCTGCTGCTGGTTTTTGTCTTTGGCCATCTTTGTGTTCCTTTCATTAGTGCTCATGTCCTGCAGAAATAGCAAGATTTTGCCCATGCGTCTCTGATGGCAGAATAACGAGATGCTTTTAGTCAAATAGCTCAAATTGTTAACATTGGCATCTAAATAGTCCTCATTAGGCTTACAATATTGACACACTGAGATCAGCAGAGTCAGTCTCTCTGAGTAACTGCTTCAGGTTGTTTTCAGACTGGAAGAGAGTATTTTGTAGGTTCAAAATTGGAAAGGTGGTTTTTTTGCATCCATGAGGCAGACTAGCAACGTATCTCTTTTGATCTAACCTCTGTAGGTCATCATAGATTAAATGTCACAGCAAGGTTATTCCGTAATTGATTAAAACAGAGGTGCATGATGTTAGGTAAAGAATAAGCTCAAGGAGACAGGTGGTTTCTAAAGATGCAAAGTTTTAACTCCGCACATAACTGTGTGAGCTAAGAAAGGAGCTGGAAACCACCTGAGACAAACCAGATGACCCTGAGCATGACATGTGATGGTTTTGCCTCATTCTTCATTATGAGAACTCGCAAATAAAGGTAATGAAATAAATGCAACGATAAGTAGAGCTGACCCCAGGAGGGGAAGAATGAAATTGCTGCTACTAAACTGAACATTCCTGAGGAAATTAATTGCACATCTCCCTTCTGCATGACCCTGAGATCCTCATGCTGCATGTGATCATTTCTGGGGAAATACAGCTCCTGAAATGGTGTTGCTGGCAGGGTCACCTGAGTGTGAGAATGAGAGAAACAGTAACTAGAGCAGTAATTACTTGTTTTTTCCTAAGTGACAAAGGCTAGATTTGTTTCCCCATTAAGGAATTTCAGCATCAGCTTGGAGGTTTCTATGCACCTTCTTTGCTGGAAAGCAGGGAAGATAAGACATAAGATGCGTGATACTGAAATAGCAAACCCTGTGCTGGGCTGAGATGTACGAACTCCTACATGCACTGCCAGCCAGATGTGAGTAATGCAGACGTTTCCTCTTTGGACGGGTATGAAGAGTTGATGCGTTCTTTCTGCAGAGAACAGGAAGGATGATGCTGAGTGTTTGCACATCGGCTGAGAAGCCCGTTGTGTAACCCCTTAGTTCCCAGTTCAGCTTCATGCTTGCTGTTGTCAACTGACATGCCACTAATGCTCCTGGTGTGGTGGGAGAGCTATGCTGCAGGCTGTCTTGTACATCGAGTACCCCTACTGCACTCAGCAGAGCAAGCATGTAGGGTCCTTCCTGTGAATGCAGGCAGTCGTGGGGGGATTCTGTAGCAGCTATGGCCAGGTGGAACAACATTATGTGCTTTTCCAGCTGCAGGGTTGAACTGCATCCCAAAGGGTGAGAAATTTTACCAGAAGAACAGGAGTGTTTCAGAACACGTTGAACTGCCAGACTGGGTCTGCATCAGGCTGAGGTCTGTGCTTAAGAAGAGACTGGCTGCAGCATGGAGAGGGAGTGACTTCAACTGTTAGAATAAAGAACATCCAGAGAAGTTAAAGGTTGAATGTCTTTGGAGGAGGAAGCAAAACCTGCCTCCTGAGGTCATCCAAGCACGATAAATCCACACAATCTTCTAAGAGAGATTTCTTACTTGGCTAATCCAGCTGAAGTTTTGCTGGGGATCTCCAGCGCCTGGGAAATGTGAGCTGGTGTAGCTTGGAGTTAGTTCTGTGATAGACTCAAGCATGTTATAGATTGCTAGATCTGTCTGATACCCTATAGAGGTTGTTGTTAGGAGCAGTAAACATACCTACTGCATAGGACTGAGGGTGGTTCTTAATCAAAAGGCTGCTTCTGACTCTTACATTGGTTTTCAGATCCTTTAACTGTGTCATTTGACCAGGCTGCAGCGTGTTGGTTGGTATTTCAGAAAGCTCGAATCGGTGGTGCTGGCATACTAGCACAGAGCTTAGCCAATCCCTTTAACTCTGTGTCCTGAATTGCAGAACAAAATTCATTGTTTTCTCCATGAGAGATGGCACATTTCAGGACACAGCAAAAGACCCCATTCCTAACAGTCCTTAGTTTAGCTGTTTTATCCACAAAGTGTGGAGAAAAGTTACAAAAATAATTTTGGTCAGTAGTTTTTGATGGAGTTTCTCTTAGTGTTTCCGTACAAAACAGACTCAAGGAAAGACCTTTGTGCACTTAGACTATATTTTCTGATAATGATTTGATTTTGAAGCATTTTTTTAAAACAAACTTAGAAAAATGAGGAAAACCTCACATACGAGTCTTTTGTGTGGGAATCACAGGCCTTGTCAGTGGGGTTGTGCACCATCTTCTGCATGACTTTGATGGAGCTTCTGCTCTTGATTTTCCAGGCAGAACCCCGATGTGCAGCTGCAGTTACAACAGAGACCACCTCACCACCACAGCCCAACTTCTTCCTTGACATCCCTGGGATCTTTGACTTTGCTTCAGTCTCCACCACCATCCAGACTGTCCCCTTCCCAGCATCAGCAACCTCTGACTCCAAGCCAGGGAGATCCTGGCATTCTGCCACGGACCCAGCAGCCATTCCTGTCAAACCAAGTCCATCAGGGAGATTTGTACCGACTATGCCAGCCCTTCCTAGGCCCGCAGCAGCAGCAAGGCGATTCCTATTCAGTAATGTCCCGGGCTCAGCAGATACCTTCCCCGTATCAGCAGATGCAAGTAGATCCTTTTGCCATAGTTTCCAGGGCTCAGCAGATGGTGGAAATCCTGTCAGAAGAGAACCGGTCTCTACGACAGGAGCTGGATGGGTGTTACGAGAAAGTAGCCCGGCTGCAGAAGGTGGGTGTTTTGGGATATCAGGCACTCTCCTGTGTCTAGTACCATCCATAATTGAATCATCTAATCTGCAACTGTTACATTCCTTGCTTAAGGGATTGATTATCTACTTTAGAGTCTTTTATATGCAGACTGATTAGTCTGTATCTTGTCCCTTTGGGCAGCAGCTTAACTTTGTCAGAAGATAGAATCAAAGCCTTCAGTTTTATTCTAACAGTTTATTGACCATGCTCAAAAGAGCATCCTCATCAGCTGTCTTGAAGAGGCTGACTGCTTGGCTCTTTTGGTTAAATTAAAACTAGTGTTCTTGTGTCCAGGATAGCAGCAGGCTTCATTTTCCCATCAGTCTAAAAGACTTTAGAAACTGCAGGAAGGGCCTGTTTGGAATGACATGAGACCATAGTCATTCAAGGAGGCAACAGGGGACATTGCTACAAAACTGGTTGGCAGGACAGTGTGCAAGGCAAGTACTGCTGCTATGGCTACATTAAAGACATTTGGACTGGAGGACTGTAATGCTTCTTTGTCACTCTCTGAATACCACACAACTTCCCTGAAAACTTAATACCTTGGTTTGGATTGAGCTGTTTGCCACTTTTGGCTTTATGAAACAAGTAGAGTACGTGATACTAAAATGTTTTAAAAAAAATATCCCAGGGAGACCCATCATTAACATGCATGTGTAGAGGTATTTTCATTGCAGCCTCATAGAAATAACTTCTGGATGACCAGTGGTTTTAAGCTGTGCAGCAGGTCAGCTTTGCTTTTGCCTTGCAGCTGTGGAAAGACTGATGCTACTTGCAATTTAGGACTTTGTGGGCCTTGCTGTGCTCTTTGCACTAAGCAGTCTCTGGGGCCATAAAAATGTGTGACTGCTTAAAACACTTTCTTTGGTTCAGGTCACCAGTGTGGCTTTCCACACTCATTATTCCCTATGTTACCTCTTTTCAGGGACGTATGTTCATTTTGTTGTATTTTTTTTGGAAGGTTCCTGGCCAGGAAATGCTTTAGAGAAAGTTTGACAGCTTCCTGATAATGAAGGATAAAAGTGCACTTCCCTCCAGCCCCCTGTTGATCACTTGCTGTAGGCAGTGCTTATGAGGTTTGCTATTATGTGGATCCATACTTCCATAGCAATGCAAACCATGCCTAGTAAGGAGAGTTAGAAGTGAATCTCCTTCTCTGGGTGATCACAGAAGCTTTATACTGAAGGCTAGAATGAAGGATAAAACCTATTTTACTGCAAACGTTTCCCTCCCCTGTTTAGTAAATTGAATATTTAAAAGCACAACTAAGTTGTAGAAGTGTAAACATAGAACATCAGGAGGTTTTACTGTGAATTTTGGACCATAACAATTACAAAACTGCAGAATTCATCAGTAATGCAGAATCTGTCGCTAGCATTTTTTTAGCATAGTTTTGTCTGCCTTGTTTCATGTTATTTACTCAACTTCATAATGCATTAGCTGTTTATATAAATGCTTTTTGCCCAAACTAACAGTAGTGCCAAACTGCCCCAGTCTTAGAAAAAAATAGATTACATTTACACTTCTTCAATTTGCCGTACCTATACTCTGATAATATTGGGGAAACAGAGCTGGAGTCTGGAAGGAGAGTCCAGATCTTTGTTTCAGCCATTGGTATTCTTTATACAGAAGGATCCATCACGAACCTGAAACTGTCATTTTACTTAATGTGTAGGTGTAGGTTTCTTTCAATAAAGAAAACTTGAGAGAAAGTAATCTCTTTTCTGAGACTGAATGAAAAGAATTGTTAGTGATAAAATAGTAAGTGCTTGTTTTCACCTCCACTGCAGCTGGAAACAGAAATTCAGCAAGTTTCAGAGGCGTACAAAAACCTGGAGAAATCATCCTCTAAGCGGGATGCCCTGGAAAAGGCCATGAGAAACAAACTGGAAGGAGAAATTCGTAGGCTTCATGATTTCAACAGGGATCTAAGAGGTGAATGAAGTAAAACTTCTGTTCTTCAATTTTTATTTTTTTTTTTTAATTGTTGTACTTACTTGGCAGGACAGTGTTCTGCTGCAGAATTCACTGTGTCTGTCGACACAACTAGAATATGACAGGATACTCAGGTATATTCAGTAGTCTGAGATTTTAAGCACTTGCTGAGAGTATGGAAAAGACAGGTTTAGGAGAGTGCTGTAGTCTCTCATTTCCAGCCTGTTTCTCATTGAGAAGAAACGTGATAAGCCAAATACCATAAACCAGATGCAAGCCTGGAGTTCTCTCTTGTCTTATATCCTAGACACAATTTGTACAATTTGTTCAGTTTATACAATTGGAAAGACGTTTTGCTGACTGCCTAATCCCACACCAGGCGTGTTCACTTTATTTCCTGTCCAGTGACCCTTTTGCACTGACATACAAACTGCAGACTGTCTGTTCTTCCTGAAGGTCTTGTCATTCCTTATCAATGTAGGCATCTGTTTTTTTGGATCTCCCTTCCTTTTCCAGAGCGAGATGTTATTAGTGTCTGGTTCTTGCTAAGAGGCTGAGGCAGTATGACGGCTGGCAGTGGAGAGCGATGGTGAATGGTATTTGACCTTAACGTGGGTAAAAGTTTAAGCATTGTGTAAGTTTGAAAGGCAAAAAACATCTGCAGTCTGAGATGTTTAAAGGTGCACAATCAGTCTTTTAAACTGCAAGTTCAATTTTTTCATGAAAGCCTTCTGATTATCTTACATGTCATCTGCTCTCACTGCCTCTAGTCTCTTACTAAGACTGTGTTCCCAGAAATTGTTTTGCATCCAAGAAGTAAGGCCATACAGTGCCCAGTGCTATCGAGAAGGACAGTACACAGAGGCCTGCATTAAATAATCTCATTGATAATAAAACACAGCATAAACATTTCATTCTTATTTTCATAGACTGATAGAAATTTCTAACAGCCAGCAGCAGAATTGTTAAGCTGTCTTTGGGGTTTTACACTTTTCCCTAAAGTCAGGTAATTGGACAACAGTGACTTAATCTTCTAGCTATTAAGATTTAGTAGAGAATTATAAGGGAATCATTTAATTGCACGGTGCGATTTATTTCGGTGGAAAAAATAAGGTGTCTTTTAACATTTGTAAAAATTGAAAAAAAAACTTCCTATGTGTTATAATTGTTTAAAGTAATTTCATTGGAACTTTATTTAACCTGTTTTGTCTCATTGAGAATATTTTCTCAAGGACATAATTAGAAACATTGCAAAAGTGAGTGCCAGCTTCTGATAGGCTTTTTACTTCTGGCTGTGTAGAATTAGGAGATCCATTCCCCTAGCTTGCGTTAGAAATGTCCTGAGCAGATGTGACTTAATACTTGAAAGTTTTTAATTATTTAGTGTTCCTTTTGTTGAAAAATTTTGCAGAACGTATGGAGACAGCCAACAAGCAGCTTGCGGAGAAGGAATTTGAGGGGTCTGAAGACAATCGGAAAACCATCTCTCAACTCTTTGCACAAAGTGAGTTACACAGTCATTATGGGTCAGTAGAAATGCTCCAGTCATCCTGGGAAGGATAACAATGCATCAGGTTAGCATAGTTCAGATCTGTTGCTTTTCTACCGGGACAGAAATCAGGGCAGTGACAGTCCAAAACTGGCAGTGGAGAAAGGAGGACGGATTCAAGAATTCCTTTTCTGTCAGTATGTAAAGTCCATCTGATGGCATTTAGTAGAGATATTGGAGCAGATATAGTTTGCAGTTCAACTGCAAAGTTAATGTTTACCCCATAATGTACCAGATATTTTGTCCACCTATTTTGTCCCCTGAAAGCTTTGGAATCAAACCTTTCCAGGCTGACAAGGCTCCTGGCATGAGTTAGGGCCAGTGGGACTGGAACCTGGTAGGTCTCCTATCTCTTTCCTCTTTAATTTGCCACTACCCTATCCAGTTCAGCAAAAATAAAGGGGATGAACACTGCCTGCAGTATGCTGGGCTGGGTAAGAGTCGCGAATTCTGTCCACAGCAGTGGATTTATCACAAGGCAAACCAAAATGACGGATGTGAAATGCTGCTTTTCCTTTGTACTGAAATGTCTTGAGGCCGATGGCGTCGAGCCAACTTTTCTGTCATCCCATGGTGTACTCCACCCTGCAGACAATGCTCACTTTTCTCCAATTGTTATATAAAAAGGTAGTGCAATAAAATTGCAAAACAGAGATTTTCTGTGGTGTAATGTGCACTGCTTCTACTCTGACAAATGCTGGTGTCCCTCTCATGTTGTCTTTAGCTTATTCCTTGTGGCTTATGTTGCAAGCAGATGGCTGTTGGGGTGTGAATTCAAAACTCCTGGTGGTAGTGGAAAGTCTGTGCGTTTAGTCTCATTCAAACTGGTTGGGTGGACTTTGAGGTTCATAGGTTCACCAAGAGAGGTGGGAAGGTCAAAGCTGTGAGGCCTCACATTCAGTTTCTCCTTTTGGATGAACGTGGAGACCATAGTGCTAGTATTTTGTCGGTCCCAGCATTTCTAGGGGTGCTGTAGGCTCTTGCAAGTGAAGCAGTACTTATTTGGGGAAAAGTCTGGAACAAAACCTCCAAAAGCCTCGCTGCAAGCACTTACAGATTAACAGATTGCTGGCACTGATTGATACCTGCTGGCATAATGCCACCCTGTCTCATCTCTGCCCATTTTCTGCAATACAGTTTAGCATGCTGACACTGTCAGCAACTCGTTTCCTGGGTGGAGGAAAAATACTGGGATGGGAGAGATGGGGAAAAGAATAGGCAGGTGGTGACATTAGCCTTTGTCCTTGTGTCTTGTGTCACAGGCTAGTTCTGAGTTGCAGTCAGGGTTTGCTCTGCAGAGTTCTGGGTGCTGTTGGTGGACAGGTTTGTTTTGCAACCTGTGTGTGGGCTGTGTTGATTCCCTAGCAGAAGGGAATCTTTAGCTACTCTGTGTTGCTAAAGCTTTGCTCCTGGCTCTCTGCTGGCAGAAAGGGAATAATTGTGGCCCTGTAAATATAGTTATGCACATGCTTGCACAAACGGGCCTGTGTACTCCATATGCAGTCTGTCCTAACACCCAGGATCTAGTTCCTGTTTTTCAAGCCTTCCACTCCTTGTCCTCATTCCTTTGTCGTGGGATATTGGTTTCTGGAATGCAGTTTCTCTGGTGTCATCAGTGCTGGGTGTAGATCACTCCAGGGAGTGTTCTGTGGTTATGTATCCAGCAAGTGTGCTAATGTTATCATTGTAGCTGGTTGGCTTGAGCTGGGAATGACAGCATATACAGAGGACATCAGCTCTGTGTTGTGGCTTCGCTTTACACCCCTGTGTGATAATTTCTCCAGTCCCCAATTATTTTATCCTATTTATTTTTTTATGAAGGCAATTCCCTCTTCCTGAAACACACAGCATGGCTGCTCCCACTAGGTCCAGCTCTTTCTGGAGAGCAGCAGAAAAAGACTAGCTGCTGTGCTTGGGGTGGCTTTAAAGTACCAGACATGAACTGAAGGAAGGTTTTATCCTTCCTTCTAGCCTTCAGTGCTGGGCAAAAAGCTTTCTTGAACTGCAGGTCTGCTTTGAGCAGTGACAGAACAGATATATGTGCCTCAGTTCTGGCCCAGGGGGTCGTTTTTAAGGGCAATAGAGGAAGACTGAGGAGTTCTCATTTCTTACTTGTTTTCTGACTCCTCTGATGGTACCGCCAGCAAAGTGGGACAACTGGGTGTTACTTTGAGAAGGAGGACAGCTGCCCCAGGCAGAACAGCCTTCCTGTTCTTGGGGTCAGTGTGAAAAAAAGGAGCACAAGTTTTTCAGGCACAGAAGTCTACCATCTCGTCTCCCCGCCTGGGATATTAAAATTACCCAGTTTGTTTTCCATCACTGAAAGCTCAGAGGTAAAGAGGTGCCAAGTTTCACTAACCATCGGCATAATCAGAGCAAATTACCTAACTGTACTGAGTGATGCACCTTCTATTCCTTCTCACTAGCACTGTGGCACAATTGTTACTTGAAGGTACCATGCTTGTTTTTCAGGGTTACAAGTCCTTCTCTTCTTTGAAAGCCATGCACTCCCCTCCCTCCCCCCCCTTAGCACTAGATTTGCATTCTCTCTCTTGTGAGAAGCTCCAGTACAATCTTTCCTTCACCTCTGGAGTGAAAGACTCCTGAAAGCTGGGTAGAGGCAAGTGCTGTCCATTGATAACTCTCACTTTATTTTGATAGACAAGGAAACACAGCGGGAAAAAGAGAAACTGGAAATAGAACTGGCTGCTGCACGCTCCACCAATGAGGACCAACGAAGACACATCGAGATCCGAGACCAGGCCTTGAACAATGCTCAGGCCAAGGTGGTGAAACTGGAGGAGGAGGTAAAGATGCTGGGAGAGAGAAATTAGGGTAGCTTGGGTTCCAGTAAAAGTGACTGTGGGAATGAGTTTGTCTTGTGCAAATTATAAGGAAATCTGCTTGCTTCAAAGCTGTTTATATCAGCTTAGCTTTGTGTTGGTTAGCTAAACCACTGAACTGTGCAGAGATAAGCCCCAGGTCTGTATTTCCTTGGAAGTGCTTTCGTCTAAGCAGCCATGTTTCATTTTCTTTTTGTTTCAACTGATAAAAATGGGCTGGAACTGAAATCCCAGCCCTGGCAACCTCTTGAACTTGGCAGAAATTCAGATCTGGATGGACTTTTAACTAATATCAAATGAATGCCGCTTGTCCCCTTGCCAGGTGTTCCACTTACACCAGGGTATCGTGGTGCACAGTGCAGATCACCGCATGTGCCCAGCATTTGTAATAAGCTGAGCATGACCTTGGTTGTTTTCTCTCCCTTTCCTCCCAAGAGGGGATAATGCATTTGAGCTGCTTAGCTGGGCAGCTTTCACAGCAGTTTCTTTTGTAGCCTTGTCCCTGCCACTCACACATGGCTCTCACCTCTCTGCCCTTCTGCGTCATAGTGTCCGTCCTCTTTCCTCCCGCCTACTCCTTTCCTCTCAAAGGCTCCATTTCCCACTCCCAGCCTCTGCTTCCTTTACTCCTACTCTTCCTCCATAGAGAGCCTCTGGAGGAAATCTCATGACCAAGCACACTTCCTCCACTGCAGATTTTTCTCTCCTCCTTCAATTCTGCCATCTTCCTGCCTACTAGCACTCACCATCACCCTCAGTTGAGCACTCTGCCTATATCCACCTGCATCTTGCTGCCTTCAGAGACATTCCTCAAACCCTCCCCTTGTCTGCTTCTATGTCTCTCTCTCCATTCAGGATCACATTGTGCCAAGAGAGAAGGAGTGATCAAAAACAAAGTGAACATCCTCCTATCTTGTCTCGCCTGCCTTCCTCCTTTCCCAGGTACAGGTGTAGCTGCCTTCTTAATTTTAGCCTGCTCTTCTCTAAGGTCTGTATTTGCCTCAGTAGCTCTTCTCCTGAACCCTCCTGTGTTTCTCTCCCTGGCGTCCTTAATTTTTTCCCCTGGCAGTACTCTTCTTTTAATCTCTTTGGCTTCATAGAAGCCATCCCTCAATCTCTTCCTCTCCTGGATCTGCTCTGCTCATTCAGGATGTTGTTGCAGGGTTACCTGCTATCATACCTTATTAGCCTTTCTCCCCAGTGCTCCACCTCGCTTTCCTTTCTCCACCACATCAAATTCAGGCAGTTCCTCTTTGCTTTCCAGGCCACTCATGGTTTACCCAACCCTGTTTTTCTTCTTCCCCTGGTTGCTGAGAAGATGTCTTCTACCTTTGTCCTTCTCAATTTGCAACCAACCCTCCCTCCCCACCCCAAACAAGCACTTCTGTGCTTTCTCCCAGACTGTCCTCACCTTCACTGCAAACAGCGGCAAGGCTGCTTTGAAGCATCCCTTGCTGTGATGCTCGCAACATGGTTGACAGGGGCTAGGCCACAGAGCCTGCTGCTGTTCATACCAACCCAGAGACTGTCTACTTGGCCTGCCCTATGTGTGTGTTTCTGCCTGTTGTCTCCAGTTCCAGAATCAGGCTGTGAGCTTTGAGGGCAGGGAGCTTTCATTTGTACAGCACTTAGCGTTGCCAGGCTGTGGTCCATCACTGGGGAACCAGGTTCTGTGCAATACAAATTATAATAATAAAAAAAGAAGAAGAGAGTCAGAGGAATGCTTAAATATCACTGGCCACATTCAGCCTTGCGCACAGTTGACGAGTCCATTGATTTCACTAAAATTGCAGCATCTCCTGGCAAGCCTAACTTGCACCTTTGTTGCTCAGGGGGACAGGGAGCATTAGGTTATAGGGTAATTTAAACGTGACATGATTCTCTTTGGCTCTAAAACTGTTCTGTCATTTGATCCTGCAGTGTATTGGAGCTCTTTGGCTTTCATTCAGATTTCACCACCTTATTACACTAAAAGTCTGACGTGTGACTAACTTCAAGTACACAGGACTAGTTCCCTGGACTATTCGCAGACTTGGAGTCAACATGTGTTGAGGTGCTGTGGTCAGCTGGGGCCAGCACACACAGCACTTGGCTAGGTTGAACCTCTCTGTAGGCACTAATATTGGCTCCCTCACAGTAAAGTTGAAACCTTTAGGGGTAATAATAATTGTATGTTTTCTTTTCAAAACCTCTCTCATTTTACTAGAAGAATTGGGTTCAGTGCTGTTGCAAAGTATTTCTGCCTAGGTAGAATAATAAAATGGTAAGTAACTCTGGGCTAGATTGCATGATAGCTTAAAAACCACACAAATGCTGGTATAGAGTAAAATGCCCTGCATGAGGGTTTGTGGTCATTTGCATCCAACCCTTGCTTGAATCCCAGGGTGCGCAGGAAGTGCCACCCTTCCTGTTGTAGATAAATATGGAAGCGTCTCAGCGAGGGAGCAGGAATTAACTCTGCTTTTTCCTAAAGGTGAGGGGGAATAAGGGGAAACAGAAGGGGTAAAAAGTCACTTTTGCAGGTTTCCAAAATCACTTTTTAATGAAATACTTGGGATTATAAAGCATTTGTTGCCTCATTAGCATTAAATTGTGGGAACTTCTGAAATCCCCGAGCTGTTTGGTAACTTTCCTAAAGACAGCCAAGCAAGCTGCTCAGTGCTCAGGGCACTATTTAGAAGGGACTGTAAATGTCAGCCTGAGTTAGTGACATTCAGTGACCAAGATATATGGACAATTTGTCAATTATTTCTTTTATTCCTGCCAGTTTAATCTGAGTTACTAGTCCCTGTAATTGTCAGGAATTTCCAAACTAGTCCTGCAGAAGAGGGTGGAGTTTCTTATGCTAAGGTTTGGCAGCCACTCTGCTTCAGGGCCTGAGGGGGGTGTGCATATTTCAGTTGTTGCATCCTGTAACGTAAGTTTTCAGCTTTTTTCCCCCCCCTCCGTTTTGACTTCCTATTAAGCAAAGTTACCCTGCCTTATATGCAGCAGATCCTTTATGAAAAGAATATTTCCGTTCTAACGAGAGCTATAAGACATATATCACTACAGCTGAATTTAAATGTTGCATTGGAATTGGAACTTCCAGATTCTTTTTAAATCCTTTGCCTGAATTGCCAGTTGGGACAAAACCACCTGTCTGTAAAATGTAGACACTTGTCTACTCTTACGGAGCTTTGAGAGCTTTTATATATACTGGATTTTAGCATCCAAGTTAGAGGGAAGAAAGAGATAAAGGGATGCTAAATGTGATGGAGAAAGGAATGATCTTGAAGATACCGAAGTATAGTGTGAAGCAGTTGGAAGCAAAAGTAGACATTCATAGAATACTTTCCCTGGACTGTTAGCAGGGGTGAAATGACCCTCCAAATTTGGAACAAGCTGCCGTTAAAGTTTTCGATAGTGTGGAGTTTATTTCTGCAAAGTGCTAAAAAGGGTGGATGATCATGAGTATTTAAAACAAGCTGAAATATGTCTACGAACAGACTTGCTAAGTATGTGTATGTTTTATATGTAATATTTAAACTTGACTACTTTTCTACCCTACATAAATATACCCAGTTATTAACCCCTCTTTTCACTTGTCCATTTTCATTCTTCCCTGTAGTACACGTTCCACAGTTATGCATGAGTCAGCATCTTATTAAAATTGTTCCTAGTGAAGTATTAGCCTGTGTTTTTTAAAATCAAAACATCAAATTATTTTCATTACATGCAATAAATTTGAGATAAGTTGAATATATTTGAGGTAAAATGCATGTTAGCTTAAAAACATATATGGCAGTCAGAAATGGTTAGTGATAATGATATTTGCAGCTAAAGCAATGAAAAATTCTTATTTTGGAGCATGGATTGCCATGATGGTCTCAATTTTGATGTAAACATTTGAATGGCTGCAGTGTGCAGCAGGTTTGCAGCTGGTAGACGGTCACAGATGGCCTTTATGTGTGAGCTTTTAAAATAGTCACATTACCATGATTTAACCAACATCTACTAGCATACACCTTGAGAGCCTTCAGCAAACAGAGCAGATGGTTAAACTTCACTTTGCTCTGGGCCAAAGACAGAAATGCTGGGTTTACAGAAAGGACCGTCCTGACCAGCCTGAGACTCAGGGTAAATGCTGGCGTATTGTGAGTCCTTACCAGGTTTGTAATATTGCAGGAGGGAGTTTGATGCCAAATACTTTATCTAACCACAACTGCTGGATGTAGAGGGTACAATCGCTACTGTTTTTAACACTTTTTAAAAGAAAAGGAATTTCCAGAACTTTTCTTGAACTTGGTCATTTCTGCTTACCCTGGTTAATTCATACCATGCAAGACCACACTTCAACTTGAAAAAAGTTTGTGTTTTTTTTTTATAGTAGCATAACTTCTACTCCTTTGCTCCACCACTTTACAAGCCACTGTTTTAATGAGTGCCTTAAGGAGACAGCTTTGAAAAATAGTGACTGCTACTAAGAAGATATTTATATCTACTCTTTGCCGTCCTCATGTGCACACCTTGCAATGGAAAGAGAAGCCAGACATCCTCTCTAATGGGTGCAAATTGGGGGCTGGGGAAAGGGAAGAAGTTTGAATGAAATATCTTTTCTAAAAGTGGCTTGTATTTAGAAGCGACAAGATCTTTCAGCCATCAGAATTCAACATAAACCAGATATCAGAGCTAATATATTATATTAATTTCCCACTCAGCTATTGTGGAGAGAAATAGCACACTATTTCTGATAACAGTGATGGTTCTGTCTGTGGGGAAATGTAGGAACATTCATTTCCAAATGACATCTATTGTACTTTATATGCTGTGTCTGAGATACTTTCAGAACAGAGCTCTGGCTTGTAGGGAAGAGACCCAAAGGAGAGTTTGTGTGCTTGAAGGCTTGTCTGTTTTTTTCCAGTCACTTCTCTGGGTCTATAAAAAGATATTCCTAGTCTCCACAGCTTTGTTTCGCTTAAATACTTAGAATCTCAGAGCTACATAACTACTCCTTTCAGGACAGAGTTGCTTTTAAAGGAGACACTTTTTGGATGGCTTATCATTCATGAATGGGTAGGGTGGAGAGGAAAGAAAACTCCCTCTCTTCCCTGTAACTAGTATGTGTGTATGTTTGTAATGACCTGCGTTCTTGTAACAATGTAGAACTGGCTTTTTATTGCCCTGTCACTACCTCTCATATTCTGCCTGTTAGTAATTTTCCAGAGGTGGCTTTCAGAGTTATAACTTACTTTAACACAAACAAACGGAGAGATGACATTATGACATTCCCGTACAACGAACACTATTCCCTAGCAAGAGGATAGTGTTACCAAATTGCTTCAGCATGAGTTCTTGCTGAGGCCGGTGGCGCCTTATTGGGCCTGAATTCAAACAAACTGAGGGTTCAAAGGCATCCTAGAGGAATATATTCCAACTGCAAGAGGGAGACGTAGTTTAAACGTGCTTGCTGTCTTTTTTTTTTTTTTTTTTTTTTTACTACATTTCTGCCATAGCAGGCAAATTCTTGTGGGGAAACACATTTTCAGCTGCATCTGAATGGATTCAGCTTTAGGATAAACCAGAATGTAATGAAAACACCCTGAATATATTAAACAAAGGACTTTGAAGACATCAGAAATAGTGGGTGGGAGACAAGCAGATGCTGACGAGTGTTACCAATTTGCTGAAATAGGAGCTGTCCAAGATGAAGAGGGTAATGGCTGGGTTTGTCAAAATGCCTGGGAGAGTTTCTGAATCATTGCTAGCTATGCAGGAAGTCTTCTCTTCTTCCCCAGAAAAACTCTTTGCTGAGTAACGCATCTGGAAGCGATGAATCTCTTTACAAAAGAAGATCCTTCCTTCCCCCTCACCTGCTACGTCCAGGACTGTGTTTGTCCTGCAGAGGCAGCTCCAGTCTGGAGGATGTTACAGCCTCTACCTCCCTTGCTTCTAGTGACTTGACAGTGAAAATTCCTCATTCCTGTATGCCCCTGCTCCCTGTGCTGCGTGCATGAAAACTCCATGCCCTTTTCAGAGCCTTTCTTATGCAAGGACCTGGGATCCCTGGAAGAGATTGCATGGTTTGTCGAAGCCTAAATCAGATGAAGGAACAGGATTTGTTTGGCTTTTAGAATGTTAATCCATTTTCTGCTGGGCAGTTGGAGTAATAATCAAATGTCCCTATTTCTGACAGGAACGCTTTGTCCTTGGCCGTTGATTTTAGACCATGCAAGTGCTCTCTGTAGCAGAGAAACCTGCAGGTTGCCTGCTGCCAGGCATTAAGTTGTCTTAGGAAATTTTCCTGCAAAAAGGTTCTGAGGACTAGTTTGTTTTCTAGGTTTAGTGAATTTGTTTAATCATTTTATCCCTGTATGTTTAGAGTGATTGATTCATTTTCCATTGCTGGAAGCCCTGCAGTTTGGGGATATTGGTGTGCGGACATTCTCAGGCAGTAAATCTTTCTGACTAACTTGGAAACAGATTGCTCTTCGGGTCAGCCAGACTCTTGTGAGCAAGGAAGCCTCCAAATCCCAAGCGTATCCTGCTTCTCCCAGCTGGCTTTCAACTGCAGAAAGCAATCTTGACAAGGGATAGAGGAAATAAAATGAAGTTAGAAATACTTTATCAGGAGGCCAGGGAATGTTTCAGGGATATTCTCTGCATCAGTTCACACTTTTGCATACTAGATTTCTGCAGAGTCCCAAGCCAGTCCTTGCCTTCTTTATTTTTCTTGTCTTCGGTCCTGTTGCAGAATTTATGTAAGCATTGTAGTGGATGTGAACTGGAGAGTGACTGCTCTTGTTTACAATGGTTTAATTAGAAAATCTTGTTGAGTTAAAGCCTGACCTCTGATACTTGGTTAGGACATTTTCCAAAGCAGTTAGGGATTGACCTGGAGAAGATATGCACATGATTAAAGTTTGCTGTGTGCTGTAGGAAATGCTGGGAAGGCATACAGTCGTGCTGAGCTTCCAGACGTGCACTGAGGTTATTTGAGATCTTGCCGTCTTAAAGAGGTGTTATAATAAAGATACTATTATGAGTAGAATGCTTTGCATTTTCAGAGCACCCTTCAAGGCAAAACAGTTACAATACATTATGTGAGCATGAGCTTGCTTATTAGTTAAATGCAGTACCGTCAAAAGGAAAATTACTATCTTGTCAAATTTATTTAAAATTATATACTGAAGGGCGTGACTGCATCCTTGTAAAGCTTCAGGAATGAACTCTTATGTAGAGCACGTGTTCACTGCAAGGCCTGTTGAGAATTCCAGCATCCTTTGATGCCATCTCCCCCGTGGTAGATGTTACTGTGGCCCTTGGCACCAAGCAGCCAGTTTCAGCTCTTTGCTGGAAGAGAGAGGGTGGGGAATCCATGGCAAATGACCAAGAACAAGCCTCAGCATGCTGCCTTTTTTTCTTCCTCCCATCTCATTTATGTCTGCAGCACCCTGGCAATACTCAGGAAACTGTTTCCAATTCCCGTCTTAGGAAAACATGATCATACTCTCAATTTATGGTAATGAAATCCCTCTGTGCTTGGAAGAATGATTCCTGATCCTCTTTACGTTGAGATAACAGATAAAGTCAGAAAGATTTAAATAAATAAATAAATTAAATTTCAGTGCTACCACTTGTGGTTCACAGAAAGGTAAATTGTTCCTCACAAATACTTGCAGTAGCAGAGATGGCAGAGCTCTAAATAAATGACACCGCCAGAATATGCAGTGAGTTGACTGAGTGCAGCGAGTACATGAAATGAAACAATCTCATATATAAAGGATAATTGTGTCAAAAGACACCTTAGGAAAGCTGAGTTGTCTGGAGCACATGCATGCCTGTAAAGCTTACTGAACATCTGTGTTCCAAAAAATGGAAAATTATTTGAGGGATTCCTGATTTAATTCTGGTTTTAAGCCATTAAAAAAAATACACACGCCCCACCTCCTCCCAAATTTTCTAACATTCCTAATTCTTCCTGATGCTGGAAGATGAAGTGTATTTTGTGAAGGAGAAAAAAAAAGTTGTCTTCATGAAAAGCCACTGAACAAGCTGTGCCTGTACTTTAGGTCTGGTGCATAAGTTAGGCATGTGCAGGCAGTGCTGCTAAGTTGGGCAACAGCTTGTGTTGCAACATTTCACCTGCAGGTTTGGCTGATGGGAGCACTTTCAAAGTGAATGTTTCAGTGGAATTTCTGTGTCCTAATTCTTTTTTTGGCTGGGCTCTTGGTATTCTTTGAATGCAGGCCAAAATGTTAATCCACATATATGCATACTCAGGTTTATTAATTATGAAACTAGTAAAATGTTGTCGGTGGCTACTTTTGCAAGGAGAATTTTACCTGTGTGTTAAAAAACTTTTCAGAAATGTAAATGCTTTGTGGTAGGTAATAAGAGACCAAATATCCATCCTTCCTTCCTTAATTTTTACACAGAAGAGTGGGGGACGAGAGCTGATTTTCAAGAGATTATTATTCAGCTCGATGCATGATATTTTGCCGCTAGCAAGTTTATTAGGTTGTTCCTTACTCTTGTCCAGGTCAGTAAGCTCATATGCAAAACCAAGATACTGAGTACTTTCCATTTCTAGGTTCTGCTGCTGACTCATAGTTTATCATTTTTTGGCTAGTTACAGAACTACTTTGAGCTGCTGTTAATCTAAGTGTAAAACTAGTGCATTAATCTACACTTTACTGGAGTCTGAGAAAGCTTAAATCAGTGTAATTAAGCACTATGATCTGGAATAAAAAGATCTATTAAGTATAACATTTGTATTGATTTTCTGCAGAGCAGCAGTGGAATATTAAGTTGTATTAAAATGTTCTTGTTCCTCCCATTCCAAACAAGCATGAAATCTTGAGCAATCAAAGAATAAAAATACCTTTCTACTGTACATGCACTGGTGGGAAGGCCTTTGGCTGGATTACTCACTATTTATTGTAACTTTTATTATAAAATACTTGTTTGGGGAAAATCCTCCAGGGCAGCAACATTCATGCTGTGAGATTAGATGCCTGCTGACTTTATGAAGAGAAGAAAAGGATACCATGTCTGTGATTACTAGTGTTTGGAGATTTTTCTCTTTCTGGTATTCACATTGCAGTCTCTAGATTGCCTCAAGGAACAGGAGCGTGAAAAGAGAAAATTTTGAAGAAACACATGATAAGACTTTTTTGGAAGGAAGGTGCAATGTAAGAAAGGCTCATGTTGTTCAGATCAAAGCCCAGCAAGCCTAGTATCCTGTCTCTGCCAAAACTTAAAGCAGATTTCTAGGGAACACTATCAGAATGGGGCCAACAAACAGCAGTACTTTCCCAGAATATTTTCTGCTTCCAAGAAGGACTTCCTGAGCCAAAAGTGGTGTCTTTTGTCTTTAATATCCCTCAGTGGACTTTTCTTCCATGAAGCTGTAGAGTAGCTCTTTGAACTCACATAAGGGAGTCTGTGTTTTGCATTGTGGTGCTTCTCTAGACTTTGGCTCTGACTGTTGGGAAAAGTTGCCTTCTTCCTGCTATTTTTGTATTTCAGGGTTTATGACAATCATAGCTAAAAAAGCAATGCCCCAGATTTGCTGCAGAAGGCCAGCTAATTGTGATTATTAGTCTTCTCCTTAACAGAAAATTATGTCCATAGGTGTGCAGTATTCCATATATTAGAATAGAGCTGGGCCTTGGGTGTGTTTTATTCTTTTTTTTTAATTCATATTTTAGTTTGGTTTTATTCTGCCTGAACTGTGGATTAACCTTGCTAAGACAGTTATTGGGGGTCTCAGCATGATAGTTTTCATTGCTTACCGTGAGGCAGGATAGCAGCTTGGTTTGCAGGATGAATGATAGAGGAGGACAGAAGCTCAGGGGCAAGAAATGGAGCAGGGCCTATGAGGTCACACTGGGTGAAGATGACCGAGATACCTGTCCAGACTGCTAGAATAAATCTGGCTGCAGTATGGAGAGAGCACAGGCCACGTCTAGTGTATGCTTTGATCCTATTCATTATTTTATAGTTATGGGACTGGAATAGGATCCTACAAGTTTTGATTCAGTTTCTGCTTAATCTCATAAAAACACTGCCAGCAATTTTCAGTATTGCACTGAAAAGTGTTCCCAACTTGTGGACCAGCTCTAAATGCTGTCTTTGCTACAGTTACTTTGATAACATGTCAAGGCATTTAAACACTCTTTATTATGAACTCAGATGCCCTTTCTAGCCCATTGCTGTTCTCAGTCATTTGCAACAGATAATTACCTCAGTTTCCCCATCATTACCATGGGGTCGCTGAGGACAAAAAGAACAAATATACCTCGCAGGAAAGCAGAGGTGGGAAAGACCTGTATCATCCTGAGTATCAAGTCCAGAGTAGGAGTCTGAGGCACACTGACAGCAGTCATCTGGACATGTTCTTCCCAGCTGGTGCTTCTGTGCTCTGCAGTGTTTACAAAGCCAGAAGTTCACTCACTTGTTCTCATTATTTAACTTATGCTGCATTTTCTTCCTTTGTTTCAGCTCAAAAAGAAGCAGGTCTATGTTGAGAAGGTGGAGAAGATGCAGCAGGCCTTGGTTCAGCTGCAGGCAGCGTGTGAGAAACGGGAACAGCTGGAACATAGGCTGCGGACCCGGCTGGAGAGAGAGCTGGAATCTCTCCGGATGCAGCAGGTACCTGCTGTTTCCCTGTGCCATACTAGGTTTCTTGTAGGATTGTACAGTATAACCCACACCACAAATAAAAGAAGGGCAGTGGTTTTCTCCATCTTGTAAAATTAACAAATTTTTCTTTTGGTAGCTAGAATCATGGATTTGCTGGCCATTGTATTGTTTTTACTTAATTTAATTCTCTGTTCCAACCAGAAAATTTAGATAAGAGAGCAATAGGGGATTTGTCACGTGACAAGATTCAGAGATAGCCATATAGCTAGATGGTGTTCTATCTTTAAGCTGGTTATATTTACTTCTAAATAATTTAAAAAATATTGCTCACAGTTTGAGATTTTATATAAAATTCATTAACAACTGGCCTGAAAAGAGGCCCTTCAAAAAGCTTTTGCATTTAAAAAAACCAAACCAAACAAAACCAGCAAAACCAATTCTATAAATGCAGTTGATGGAAATGGATGGGAGCTTCACGTAGAGTATATTGTTACGATTGTAACGTGAGTCTTTTTCAGTGAAAAGAATGAATGAGAAGTAGATTGTGCAGTGGTGTTATGAACTGGATGAGAAGTTTTAGTTTTATTTCAGTCTATGTCAAACATAGGTGAACTGTCAGGTTTGTAAATTTTACTGGATATAGGATGCAGGCCTGTGTTCTAAATCGCATTTAGTTTCAGGTTATGTTTATCCTCCAACTTCCACCTCTGCAAAAGAATGGGTATTTAAATCTTATTTGTATTTTTGTATTGGTTTGAGTAGGAGTTACAGTAATTTGATAAACTTTTCTGTGTTACCTTTGGAAGAGTAGGTACTCTGAACCCCACAATTTTTGACATTGAGCCTGAGTCAACACAAAAAAATAGCTTTCTTGTCATGGTTAAGAATTCTGAGCTGAACGTAAAGTAGCTTGTCTGCCCAATTTCTTTTCTTTTGAACTATTTTTTAAAAATTTTTAAGTCAAATATCCTGCTAATCCCAGAAGAGACTTCCATATAAAACTATGCATTTTATCCATTGAGCTATTAGCTTAGCAAATCTCCACTCTTTCTTGTTTTGAAAGGGAACACTGCCTGTCTTCCAAATCTTGCTTTAGAACTGAATTTTTAATCCCCAGCTACTTAATCCACAGGTATACAGTGATCATATTGATTTAATAACCAAATACTTTAAAAATATTTTGTATGTATTTTTTTTAAAGGTGTGATAACCCTTATCTGCTAGTTAATGTCTTGCTGGAACAATGTTGGAAGTAAGTCTGTGTTACTTTAGGCATTATGGATGGGCTGTAGACATCAGCCCTGAATAGCATGATCTAGCTCTTGGATGCATATGTGGGGCTTCGCACATGGCAAAAGGCCTTAGGAGTATTTTCCGTCTCAGATATTTCCTTGTTCGTATTGACCAGCTCTGGAATGGCACCAGGAAGCACTCTAGTGTGGGTGCTGTGAGTCAAGCTGTCTTTCTTGGGAGCGGTGCTTGATTTTTTATGACTTTTGAGCTTCAACATTTGGAAAATAGAAGGAGCCTTTCTTGCATTATATGAACTTGTTTCCTGGTTATGACAGAGTGAGGCTGAACTGCCCCTGGAGATGTTTCAGATTAAGCTCTAAAGGAGACCGTTACCATCACCTAGTCTGCCCAAGATGGCATAGGCTGCTGCATTTCACTCTGGGTGGTTCTTGCGTCAAGCCAGTACTGCTCTGGACCAGCCCCCATCCTTCAGACAAAAAGCAAACAAACCAACCCTGAGTCTTACAGATGCATCCTGAGATGACTTTTTTTTTTTTTTTTTTTTTTTTTTTTTGGAAATCAGCGTCAGGGTACATCTCAGACTGCCAATGTCTCAGAGTACAACGCCACGGCACTTATGGAACTCCTGCGCGAGAAGGAAGAAAGGATTCTTGCTCTGGAAGCTGATATGACCAAGTGGGAACAGAAATACCTGGAGGAGAGTGTGATGAGACAGTTTGCTTTGGATGCAGCTGCAACTGTGGCTGCTCAGAGGTAAATGAGACTTTTCATAGTACAGGGATTATTTTCTATTTCCAGTTGAATGTCATATTTCCCACCAAGGAATGTTGTCACACCACCCTCCCATGATACCTCGCCTTGTGGTCTGAATGGCTTCTCAGACTTCTGCATGCGAGTGGGGCTTGGCTGCTTTTCCTGGGAGCTGTGCAATTGCCAACAATTAGAAACTTTTTTCCAGGGGAAGATTCTTCCACATGCAGGAGCCATTTTCCAGACTAGAGTTGTTCTGAGCCATTCCTAGAAGCTGTTGATTCAAAAATAGGTGTATGAGAAGGGGTTTGGGTTTTTATTTTTTTAAACAGGAATCAGTCCTCACTGAAGTCATGTGAGATGGGGTAAGCTTGGTGATTCACATCATTCACCCTGAATGGCTTACTTGTTCTCCAGAATGTTTTTGCAAATTACTTTGTGGTATTGTCCTCAGCATGGTTACTAACCAGAAACATCTACTAGGAAATTCTGCTCAAAACATTCTGCTGTGTATGGAGAGCACTGCTTGTGGGGGTGGGAAGGGAAGGGTGTCTGAAATGTGGTAACAAGCTCACATTCCAAGACAACTGTACAGAAACACTTATTATGGCTGTAAATATGGCCAAGTGCTTCAGCTAGTTGGTAAACAAGAGCTGTTATTGGAGTGCGGCTCCTTAGTGTTAGGTATTGCTTACATATAATTTCATTGCTCGCTAGTTTCTGGTTCTTGATGGCAGATTTTATTTTAGATTGTTTCATGAAGCAGAGTCAAATAGGGATGTTATTGCAATTGGCTTCCTAGCTCGTAAGATCATACTAGAATTACAGAGGTAAAGTTGCAGATCTGCTGTGTTAGTGTTTAAAGACTTATCTTATCTTGCTCCAGAAGCAAGCTGTTATTTTAGGGTATTGATTCTTCTTGTGCACTGTTTTCCGCCTCCCCAGAGATTCTCTAAAGGCTCTTGCTACTGCTTGTCCTTAGAGGCCATGTTATATTTTCAGTGTGCACTGATAAGTAGGGGTCTGGTCTATTGTTTATCATGGAATGAGAGGGGATGTGTTAGGCCTGTTCCAAGTTTTGTTAAATGAACAAGAATGCCTTCCAGTCAGGAAAGAGCCAACCTCTGTTTTTCCATTTCCTTCTAGCTGCTTCTCCCCTAAAAGAGAGTATTCCATTAGTGTCAATACTTCTGCAAGTTTATATGCAGTTGGCACCTTTAGTATCTACTTCAAAAATATAGGCCGTGAGGGATTCCACTAATTTCAGTGGCAACCTCATCTACACTGTGCACGAATTTCTTTCCCTTTTCTTTGATAGTGAAAAATAGCATCCCGTAAGAAGTTGAGGTTGCAGGAAGGATGCTTCACAGCACAGGCAGGAATCCGGGTCAGGTTACGTTTCTTTGGTGAATGATCTTCTTATGCCCTTCACATTGGTGCTTTGCTGTTCCTGATCTGAACTTTTGCAGAGTTAGAGGTACATTTACCAGACAGTTCTTAGTCCTGCTGGGTCTGAGAGAACAGATTTCTTGTTAAAATGAATTGGAGCTCTTGGTAACTCCAAATTTTTTTGTGTTTCTTCTTTTCTAATTATGTTAATGCATAGCTATGTCAGTAACATGCTCTTAATGTTATGAGTCATAGAGTGATACAGAGCATAGCACAGTGACTTTGTTCTGACTGAACAGCAACAAGTAGAACGAAATACTCATTATGTTTTGGTTAGTGGACTGAACAACTATCACAGTGTTAACATCAGGCACTATGTGGAATCAGTCTGTTTTCAGTCCAGTCCAAGTTTTTTGGACCAAGCTGCTTAGGATTCCTTAAGAAACTTCCATGCCTAGTTCCCTTTGATACTCAGATTCCCTGTATGATACTGTTGGAAGGGGAAGGGAAAAAGCTTTCTAGCTGAAGGAAAGTTTGCACTGTTTCAATTGAAGAGAAGTGCCTAGCGTTCTATACCGTCCTTCCCCCTCCCCATGTCCTTGAATTTGCCTCATCAATCAGTTTACAACGGTACAGTGAATCAGTTAGATTATAGACTGGCCTGAGATGGACAGTAGATTGTATACAGTATTCTTGTAATGACTTGCATATTTTTGTAATCCTTCTTTCATTAGGGCTGGGAGTTGGATTTTTGGAAGACACTGAGCCCGCCGCAACTCAAAAAAAGTGGATATTCTTGTTTGTTACTTTTGAGCAATTGTTTTGTGCTGTTAGGAGGAAAGCAGCAAACTTAGCTGGTCCTTCATCTGTTCTACTGCTTGTTCTCAGGGACACGACAGTGATCAGCCACTCGCCTAACCCTAGCTATGATACCTCGCTGGAAGCTCGCATTCAGAAGGAGGAGGAGGAGATCCTGCTTGCCAACAGGAGGTGTCTCGACATGGAGGGAAGGTAAAATACAGTTTGGTCCTATCTGGCTTCTTTAGGACAGGGATTTTAAATTAATTGTCTGGGTAGACGCCTCAGAACCAGAAATTCTTGTGTCTTCACCAACAGCAACGATGTAGGATGCCAGACGTTCATTTGGCCAAGAAAGTTTCTACATAGCAATCCAAAACCTGTCTTGATACTGGGGGCTAATGCAAAAAAGTAATCTTAGATTTTTTGCATCTAGCTTCTTGTTCTTCTCTCTTCAGGGCATCTTCATCAGACCCCAGGCTCCAGCCACCTCTTAACAGTCTCACAGAACTGTTTTCCCTGGGGTTAGGTCCAGTGCAGGCTCCCCAAAGTGTGTTAATCCTCTTCTTTCTGTTGCTCTCATGCGCTGCCCATAACTCTCAGCTTTGTCTCAAAGCCCCTTCCGTGGCTGCTTAGAGCAACTTCCAGTAGCCAAAGGTGGGTGGGTATCTCAGTGCCTTTCTCTCATGCATGTATACAGAAAGTCTCATGCATGATCTGCTCTGGTGGGCCAGTGAGCAGCCAGTATTCAGGGCAATAAGCTCACTGGCATCCTCTCTCTGCCTCCCCAAATGCCGGAGGAAGTCCTAGTCACAGCCATGGGGGCACTGAGGCCTCAGTCCAAGGAGGCAGGAGTACAAGTACCTTGTTCTTCTTTGTATTTCTCAAAAAGGATTAAGACTCTGCACGCTCAGATCATTGAGAAGGATGCCATGATCAAAGTCCTGCAGCAGCGCTCCCGGAAGGAGCCTGGTAAGACAGACCAGCTCTCCTCAATGAGACCTGCCAAGTCACTGATGTCCATTTCAAATGCTGGCTCGGGCTTGCTGTCCCACTCGTCAACACTGAGCAGCACTCCCATTCTGGAAGAGAAGAGGGAGGACAAGAGCTGGAAAGGCAGCCTAGGTAATTTTTAAATAACAGTGGCAATCCAGATATGCAAGTCACTGCTTAGAGGGGAGGCAGGAGCAGCAGAAGGAAGAAGGTGTGTTGGACAGACAGATCAACTGGCCTAGCGTGCAGTAAAGCTGACTGCAAGCAAGATGGGAGACATTTGGAACAACTGTTTGTTTTAGTCACTTTTGGGAAATAGTGACTTCTGATGTCCAGGCCCTGTCACTAAAATCTGTAAGCCTTTATTCCCAGTTTGGTACCTGACTTCAGGGATATTTGAGATAAAGTGTTCAGAGTTCCCAAGCCCTTGCTTTCAGCTGGGTTGTTACAGCTGTCTGAAGGTGTAAAGTCTCCTTGAATAGGAGCAGAGATACTAATCAGGATTGCTATCCTGTAGTGTTGTGCCTGCACTAACATGACTCCTGTCTGGAATGGCTCAACACCATTGTTCAGAGAAAATGCATTGTAACAAAGCAGATCTTAGATGATTTTTTTTTTGCTGGGGGAAGTTAGGTCCAAAGGCCCTCCCTATGAAACTAAAAGACCCTGAAATGTAAATGAGAATCTGTTGTAGCTGATTTCAGAGTGTGCAGATTTATCCTGCCATAGATGGGCCACTGGTTAGAGACAGGGAAATAAGGTGTTAGTGCCCACTGCGTATCTTTGCATGCAGCAACATGAGGATACTGCTATTCTTCAGGTACTTCAGCAGCCAGTGCTGAAAGGTGCTATAGAAAGGTAAATTAGTGCTGTCTGCTGAAGCATGGAGCACTTTCCAGATCCTAGAGCAAGTACTACAGAGGGGTGCAGAACTGATACCAGTTAGTTTTCTGGGATTGTGAAATTTCCTTCCCTTTTTCCACAAAGGTGTTCTGCTGGGAACAGAATATCGCTCCGAATCCATTCCCTCCACCCCCTCTCCTGTCCTTCCTTCCACACCGTTGCTGTCAGCCCACTCAAAAACAGGCAGCAGAGACTGCAGCACCCAGACTGACCGGGGGAATGAACAAAGCAAAGCTGCACCTTCCACTGCAGCTCCCACACCAGGACGACTCCCCAGTACCAACCTGGCCTACAGCGCAGACAAAACAGGTAACAAAGCTCAGCTGCTCTCCCAGAGGGCCCCTGCCATGGTCTTGCCAACAGTTCTGCTCTGTGGGGCAGGACCTGCCATCCCTTTTTCCGTTCAGGAAAGCTGGGTTTAGTTTTTATGAGGACAGATGGGTTTCAGAGGCAAGCTTGACAATGTTCTGAGGGGTCTCAAATGCCCTGAAGGAAAAAAAGCCTTAAGAGTGGTAGCATAAGCATGGACACACTGGGTGGGGAGGTATAGCAAGGTTTAAGAATTGGAGCAGCTATATGCAAATCCCTGGATAGTCTCTAAGACAGTGTCTACTCTGAAGTAAATTGCAAGTAGCATGTGGAGTTTAAACAGTGTATGGAAATGGGCCGTAGAAACTGGCCATTGCATTTTAGTGGGTATTCAAAGCAAAGTGGACTCAGGTAAGGGGGAGGAAGAAGTAGGAAAGGTAACTATCGTGATAAAGCTGTCTCGTTATTATACTGTCCCAGTCGCAGGACCAACTTCAGCATTGGCACAAGTAGATCCAGTTGACAGTGACTGTCACAGAAGCTGAATTTGCTGCCCACAGAGCTCCGAGCTGGCAAGAGCTGCTCATTTTCCAGCCCACTCTGCCAAATCAATGCAGATTACACAACCTTGCCTCTTCTACTTACAGACACATTACAATTATGTTGTTCTTTATGGAAGAGTGAATTTGGCTGGTCTGCTGTGCATCTTGCCCATGCTATGCTATTTAATGGGTATTGAGGGAGACAGGGGAACAGGTTTTGTGGTGAAAGTCTGCACTGACTACATTGGCTTAAATGCAGTCACTCCAGTTTTATATGCCATTGTGTACCAGTGGGAGATACCTAAAGGGAATTTGATAAAATATCTTTATTTGTTTGGTTATATACATGAAGAATTGAATTTTTTAAAACAAAATAAGGAGTTGTGAGCTGTCTTTCGGCCAATGATAGAAGTTGACTTTTAAAATGTTAACGTCATTTTTCTAATCTCATTGAAGTTACAGCTTTTGATTGTCTGTCTCTTGTTTTTCCTCATCACGTAGATGGGCCACTTTTCCACTCCAGCACTCTTGAAAGAAAAGCCCCTGTTCAGACCATGGGGCAGGACCTCCCAGATGGAGAGATGGTAGAATACCTCATCTGAAAGGCTGTACCAGGATCTGAGCTGGGATACAATAGCAAGAAATTTTTAAAAGACATTTTTGTTGGGAAAAAATTGTCATACCTGAGTAATAAAAGAACACTCAGCTGTTTGCTCTTGTATATTATGTCTCAAAAGTATGGACAGGTTAATTTATAATTTGCTCTAAATTATAAAAAACCCGTAACACTTGTTCTTTGAAAGTTTCCCCCTTTATTTTTTAAATAATGGATCTGGTAACATCTGGAGAAAAAACAAGAACTTAGGTGCACTACATCTGATACTTCATTTCAGTATTTTTAAAGTCTCTTAAACAGAAGTACCTGCTCTCACAGCTGTTGGTTAAATGTCTAGCTTGAACACAGTAAGGTGAGCATAATGGCCTTATAACGATCAGAACCAAGGACTTAGTTGTGACCATCACTTAATGGTTTTAGAATACAGGTGTTCTGAGAAACTTTTGTAAATTTGAGCTGTGATCAAGGGAGATTTCTCTTTACACTCAGTGTAAGAACTCAGAATAGGTATTTCACATTCATAGGCTGGAAAGATTTTCATTTTCAGTGTGGTAACATTTTTTTTTTTTTTTAACTTCCCAAATTGTGTTATTTCTTTATTAAAAAAAATGACTCCGGTGATTAATGTCACATTTCACATTTTTAGTTTCATTGAAAGATTTGCCACACTTTTATACTTAAGTACTTTTTCAATAATTTATACAGTGGATAGTAAATAATATATTGCATTCATGTTTTACGTAAATTAAAAAAGGAGAGTTTACAGGCTCAGTCTTGATCTGTTAGATCAGATTTCTGCCATTGTAATGCCATTGGCTTTAGTGGAACTCCAGATTTACCATAGTGCAAGTGGCAAGCCCTGTTGCTTTTCAGTGTTAGCAACTTAATCGACTGCATCTGTGGAGATCTTTCTCTGTAGCAGATTTTTCTATATTTCAAATGCCCTTCTACTTTGTATGTCTCTCCTTCTTGGAGATACTAGATTCTTCTTCATATAGCAAAGCTTCAAAGGTAGAGCTTTAAAGAGAAGCTCTGTGTAAAGTTTCAGATGGCAAATTCTCTCCTTCCAAAATATTTTTTTTCTTCATCTAACTGGAGAGAGCAGCTTAAAGAAAGTCCCAGAGGCATTACAGAAGAAAGTTGCACATTTAAATCATCAGGTTCACTTTCAGATTTTTGGGAACTAGCACAGATGCAGCAATGCTTTGATTGCAGATGCTATAATGAGATATTAAGACCAATAGAAGTAAATGAGTATTTTTTGTTACTGTCTTTGCATTTTATTAAAACACTTCAATATTAATTTCTGTTAAAAACTACTTTTTTTTACTTGAATGTTAAAATACCTAATTAGCCAGGGGTCACACCTTGGGAACCTGGCTAGTCTCAGCTTTCTGTGCAACATTAAAGTAGCCAGATTTTCATTTCAGATCATTTCACCCCAGAAATAAGGAAAATCAGTAATCCATCATCGAACAGTTAGTGAATGTCCTCAATTCCTACTTATCTGACACAACTGATACGGTGTCCAGTTGAAATGGCCTTACCAGATCAACAGATTGTAACATGAATTTCACGGTGGCGGGTTGGGAGGTGAAAGGAGGTCCCTTCTGTCTGCTGCACGGGTGACGTAGCAGTGCCTAAAGATCAGCCATGAGTTGGATTCTCTTTGTCTTCTAGTGATAATCGCTTAAAAAAACAAGGAAAACACTTCAATCATTTCTAGCAGATTTGCTGCTTGTTAATGTTCTTCAGGCTGTATTCCTAGACCCACAGAAGCTGGAGATGGCAAAATGCATATGGTAAGATAGGAACTAAGTCTAACTAGCCTGGCGTTACCAGTGACTGCTCTAAGAGGCAGCACAAACTCCCTTCCATCACCACTACTTAAGACACTTCAGAGCTGCACTCTAAGGCTTTGACTGTCTCTGCCGTAGGGGACAACGTCCTTCTGGACACTGTGGTAGTCCCTCCCTAAGTGTATCCTAATAATCTGTCTGAATTAGTCCTCCACCCTTTTCTAGACAAACTGTTCACAGCCTCTTCATTCTCATCCCTGAGAATGTCTTACTTTTACTTCTCTTGGCTTAATTCCATCCCATTATATGAAGTAATGCCCACTCTGGATGATTTGAAGTGATTTCTCTTCCTCCTCCACAGCTGTTGGAAATGCAGGAGAAGCTTTTCTCATTAACTCTAAGGTGTCCATCTTTCTGCCATTTCAGCATGATTTTCTGTATTATATTTTGTGGTTTGGGCTTAGAATGAACAATAAGGGAGATCAAATGCCACTGAGTGTCTGCGTGAGAGAGGGGGACGGATATTTGAGTGCTTTTCTGTTCTTTTAAAGTCAGGAAAAATGATATTCCGTCTTTACAAGTACTTCTCAGCAGCAGGAAAGAAGTTTTGCAACTGCAGGCCTTGATAAACACTTCCAACTCACTTGATTCACATTAATTTTAAAATGTCTAGGAAAATTTGGGTTCTTTACAGATAAAATCTGTTTTAGAAAACTGATTTTCCCCAATCTGTATTGGCTGTTCAGCTGGACTAGGTAAAAATAATTTGTTTATCCTCCTTGCAGCTCATTGTTTTCAAACTGAATGCCACTGTCATCTATTTTTACAAAGAAAAAAGGACATAATAGCTTTCTGTGAAGAAAATACAGATTATGTACAGCAACTGTCTCCTCCAAAAATGGAAGCCAGGCAGTCTCTGACAGCCCAAGCCATCAGGATTGCAGGAGCCTTAACGGTTCTGCGCCCGTGGAAGTAAATTTGGAAGAAGGTGGTGGAGTTTTCCATTGCTTAGGTCAGGTTCTGTGCCCTATTTTGTAGTTTTGATTTCTTGCAAAAGCAAAACCCCCAGAACTTTTGACGTGGAAGTTTGAGGTCATTTTCCTGTGCTGACAAACTAGGAGCCATCAGGAATGTATTCTTTCCCTCGAGCTTCCTCAGAGCCATCCTGATGTGAATGTAAAAGAGCTGCTTGCTTTGAGGAAGATGTGTACTATAGTCTTCAGTCTCTCTGTACAGATTTTTATTTTGTTTTTAAAACAGAAACTGCTTTAAGGAGACAAACTGCACACCTAGTTCCTTTTCCTTCTGTAGAGCTTATTTCTAGTAGAAAGTGATTTTTAACACAATGATTGCAATGACCTTTGCAAACCAAAATTTTAGACTAAGAGTTTTTCTTAAACTCGGGTATTAGAAGCAGAATTGTAGCTTTTATAAAGAAAGCCACATATTCTTCCTTGTAGAACAAAACAAGAAAATCAAGTTTAGTTATTTTTCCTCTTTCCTTTCACTGCTTACAGAATGGCCAAACTCACAAGTCCTTCCCTTGGGCAGTTCCTTTGGGATTTGATGGCTCAGGGAACTGCCTGAGATCTAGAGACTTTTGTTCCCATCTGGCTGTATGTCATTATTAACTTAAAATAGCTCCTACCTGGCAACTCTTGGGGGATCTAGAGCAGCAATTATCTGTCTGTGGTCTGAAGACTCATGGGGATCTGTGAGTTGCTCCTCGTGAGTCTGCAAAGGGTGGCTGAGGTCAGCAAGTACTGTCAGGGGGCTGAAATTCTTTATGTGTGGTCTCTGCCTCTGTTGGCAAGTTTGTAGAGTGAGAGGCTGAAAACTGGCATTCGCTTTGCTTTGGTTTTGAGGCTGCCTGAGTGAGGGGACTTGCAGAGTTTTAGGCCAGCACCGTTTCCAAGGACACCTCCTGCTCCAGGAGCCCACACCGATGACCAGCAGCGCGTGAGACGTGTAACAACCGCATCCCGTGAGCCGTGACACCCGTACAGTGAATCCCGACAACCGTGGCCAGACAATGTGCTTTTTCCATTGATTATAAAATGGTGGCGGTACAAACTCAGTGCAGTCAGGGCAAGCAAAACCCCGGGGGGGGCAATTTGGGTTTCTCTCCCTCCCTACGAGGGCTGGCACAGGTTAGCTGGGGATTCACTGTGCTTCTTCGCGCCGCGGCCGATGGTTTTGCTCCGTGCCAGGGGCGGGGGCTATGGGGAGAGGGGTCTCTTTTCATGTATTTGTATAGGAACTCTTTTTTAAAAGCTAGCATTTTTATGTCTAGAAAGTAAAAAGACAATGTAAAATGTAATTGTACTGTATTTATGAAGAAAATACATTTCTTTTCAAAAAGATCTTATTCTAAGTTGGTTTTAGACTCTGACTTCCAACAACATCATCTCTTACCTTTCAGAAGCATTGAAACCCACCTGGTTTGCACTGTGCTGCCCTAATTATACCGTTAGGGCTGTGCTAAACGATTGAGATTTAAGAAGCAGGCGACCGCCTGCCCTCCTGACTCGAGCAGAACCTGTGTTGCTCCGCGTTCCGAAGTATTTGAACACTCGCTTTCTTTCAGCTCAGGCTCTGCTCAGGATCAGCAGTGGAGATGCTGAAATAACTGGAGAACAGTCTGGAGCAAAGTACCTTCCAAGCCTTGCCTCCGGGGAGAGCGGGGAAAAAGCTGCCCTTTTGCTTTGACCCTGGAGCAGGGCTCATCCCCGAGAGACGTCGCTCAGGACTCGTCCTGTCGTGTAGGTCTCCTCCGTTTGCAGAGGAGGAGCTTTGGGGGCAAATGGCTTCAACCCAGTTTCCCTTTCAGCAGAGTTGTGGTCTAAAAGGGGAGAAATGAATGACCGGTTAGCTGCTGCTCTTTAGGATCCAAAATAGCAAAGCATAAATTAAAACACTAGAAGTTTGCCATTTCACAACCTTAGAAAATGTGTCAAGAGAATGATCTTTCCTATATAAATCTGTATTGAAGTGAATCATGTGGATTGTTTTTTCCTCTTTATTTAAACCATCAAGTTTATTTTGTAATTTGTGACTGAGCTGTTTTGTAATTCAGCTGTTGAAACAGCCCTAAAGTCTTTGAAGATTATGGCAGCTTTAATTCTAGGAAAGAAACCAAAAAGTAAGTGTAAATATGCACCAAGAGAACTGGTAAATGTCTATCATTATGTTTGTAGTTAGCTATAAAAATATTTTTTGTGTTTTTAAAGAATGGATCCTGTGTTTCCAATTTTTTCCACTGATTTGCTTGCTTTACAGTAAATTTTCTTAGTATGAAAGATTTATTGATTATAAAACAAAAGGAATCTTCACCTTATCGAGTCCTTGCTGCTGCTTGGCCTCCATCTTTAAGTTTTCAACTCCTTGTGGGAGATTTTGCAGGATAAAATAATTGTCATTCATGTCTCTTCCCTTAAGCATCACTTTTTATTTTTTCCTCTGACTGGTACTGCAGCTGGGAACAGCTCTGCACACTCTCACACCTTTTTAATAATCAGATTAACAGCACTTGCTTACCGTAACTTTGAGCCGTGGTGACAGTGCCAGTCATCTCTCCTTTGTTGGCTGGACCGTTTTTCAGACATCTAAGGGTAATGGCACGTGAGTAACCTGCAGTCATGTGAGTATTTTCTACATCGCAGTCTTCAATAGACCAATGTGCTTTTTGTTCATGAATTTTTGGTGCGTTCTGTTGCCTCCAATTTATCTTTCTTCTCTTGTCATGCTGTCGGAGGGAAGGAGCAGGGGTTACGGGGAAGCTGGTTGAAAGTGGTCAGCCTTGATGCGTTTTCACTGTTGACTTTTGAATTTGATCTTAACATAGTTGTCGCCTCGCCTGGTTGCCAGTGCTGTAATAAATACCAGCTTGACAAGTCCGGCGGCCAGTGGTCAGTTTAGCACATACATCCCCTACGCTTTCAGGCCTTTTGATGTTGTTTCTATAAATCTCTCTGGCATGCCAGAGTAGAAACAAGACGACCAAAAAAACCTGGCCAGGCCAAAAAAAAAAAAAAAAAAAAGCTACAGAAGCTTGCTAATAGCCGGCTTATTTAACAAAACAACTGTGGTCCATCTGCAAACGGGTGCGAGCAGAGCGTTTGGACATTTCACAACGCCCCTGGTAGCACGACGAGCCGATCAGCGCGGCTTCAGCCCGGCTGTCTGCCGGGAGAGGAGGCTGGAGCTCCGTGGGGAGCCGCGAGAAGCCGTGCAGGGATGACCTGGGTTTTCCTGTCCCCTGAGCTTTCCTGGAAGCCTGTTGAGCAGCCCGCTCGGACATAACCATCTCCCCGAGGCTGTCCCTTCGCTGGTCCCCGCTCCGCACGATGCAGCTGTTGGACACGTGCGTGGTAAAGACATCTCCTTCAATCCCATCTCCTGCTACTCGGCGTGGCAAGATTTGGGGCTTAAAAGGGGAGAAAAAGATTAAAAGGTTGGGTTTTGGTTTGTTTCTTCCTCTCAGCTGGCTCAGCCTTTCAACGACAAAGCCCCTTTGCTCTAAATCCTCACCAAGCACAACTCGGGTAGCGGTGAGTTGTTTCCCCGTCAGTCCCGCTGCTCCCAGCACGCTGTGAGCACAGCACGGTCCCAAGAGTTGCACTACCAGTTGCATTATTTTATTTATTATAAAGCGCTGCCTATCACTGCTTTTAAATACCTATGAAGAAAAGCAAAATTCCTTAATAACGCAGGACCTTTCTAGAGATAGCTCTCTGCTTCCCCTTCCTGCTCCCCAAGACAAACAAAATGTGAGCATTTTCTGTATTCTGGAACATTTCTCTGAATTTTTTAAAGAAGAGTAATATAAAAGGGCAGCGAAAGACTGGCCTCATAAACGTGCCTTTAAAGTCATATTTACATATAGTGACATGTTTGAATGAGAAAATTTTCACGTTGTATTTTGGAGGTAAACTTTAGAGGAAAATTTTCATTGATCCCTTGCCAAGAGAAGTACTAATCTTTTAAAGATAAGGCCTTTATGTATATACATACGCAGACATATACATATAAATACATACAGTATATGAAAACTGTCATGTAATTTTGAGAATCTCATTCTACAAGAAGAAATTTTCTTTTCCTCCCTAGTCATTTTTTAAACAACAAATGATCAGGTTTGGAACTTCATTATTTCTCTACCCTTCTGTTTTCTGTTGCTGCATTTTAGAACTAAAAAACAAGAAGAACACCACCTGTGTGCACCATTTCAGTTCTGTATTTCAGTATTTTGGGGGTGGTTTGGTTGCTTTTCCCTCGCTGATGGGTCAAAGCACAAGAGGACAGGACAGGGATTTGCCTCCTGCCAAAGGGGCATGTGAAGACAGGGCGATTGTGGCTGTTCACGCGCTGAGCACGACCTGGGCTTGGTCCTCACTGAGCTGCAGTGCCCAGAGCGAAGCGCTTAGCAGCACACAGCCTTTTTCCTCATTAGGTTTCAGTGTTAACGGGGCTCACCTAGGCTGCTTTTTTGCTCTGCTTCAGGCCTCATGCAGCATCACTGCAAGCACCCGGCACAGACTGGGGCTGGACTACTTCCATTTGTTTCTCATTTTGAAAGGCATTGCATTCAGATCACGAGACCTAGCATCAATTTTTATTAAATTACCATTTTCGGAGGTTGGCAGGAAGAAGCCACGCGCTGGGGCTGCCCGGGGCTGAGTCGGAACCCTGCCAGCCGGCAGCGATGCTACACGGCAGCAAGCCCAAAGGGACCTAGTCCTTTCTTCACCTCCAAACAGCGCGGGCTTTTTTGTTTCCTTTGTTTGAAAGGGTTTGGGTTTTCCGTGACCACCCCACAGGGAGAGGCTGTCCCCGGTTTGGGGAGAGGAAAGCTTCTGCCTATTTCCCTGCTTGCAAAAGCTCCCAGCGTGATTCCCAGCAGCTCCTGAGCTGCATTTCTGCTCCCTGCCCGGCCGTCCCAGCCCAGACCCCAGCGCTGGCGCTGGCTGCAGCAGAAGGAAGAAGAAACCACAAGCATTTTCTTCCCGGAGCAAACCAGCATCAAAGGGGCAACCTCTGGCGAGGGCTGTGCGACCGCTGCGTCTGGCATCCTGCGTGCTCCGGGAACGCATCCCTTCAGCCCATCCTGCTCTGGGAAAGCCTGTGGAAACGTGGTAGGTCAGTTGATTTTTTTTTTTCCCAGATAAACTTCCATCTTCATTCAACTCCTTCCCATCCCTTTGCCTTCCCCACACAAAGCCGAGAGCAGTCCGGACCCTTTTATCATCTTCAAGAGCTTTCCTAGAAGGAAATATTTACCCTTTCGATTCAGCTCCGTGATTAAATCCCGAGTTGATGGAAAGACCCCAGTGCTGAGCTGGTGTTCCAGCATCTCTGCTGCTTTCCAACCCGCAGCGACGCATTCGGGGGCCGGGGGGAGGCTGCCGGGTCTTTTTCGGGGGGGGGTTAATCAGGCAGCGAAACAAAGACTTCCCATCAGAAGTCATTTACAGAGCGCGGGATTATGGTTTGCACAGGCTTTGGGTTTTTAAATGCTGAAGAGTTCCAGGAATGTCACTTCTTGGGGGGGTGGGGGAAAGCAGTTTCTGCCCCGCCGCACGTCCCGGCTCCCCGGCCAAGCAAGCCCCATGCCGGGACAGCTGAGAGGGCACCAGAGGCTTAGAAAAAGAGAGAACAGAAGGACTGGGAATTGCTTAATTAGAAACAGTTTTCTCCTTTAATGTTCTGCAATTACTTTGAGGTCAGTAGAATTATTAGTATTATTAATCACTGAATTTCCAGAGAACTAAAGTTAATAGTACCATAATTGGGGCATACCGTACAGCAGTAATTGCTAAGTGCCAGCAGGCAGCTAATTAAGTCTTCCAGCCTTTCTCTCTAGGCAGATCTTACTTCTTCGAAGTCTGCATCATGGATAACTCGGCTGCGGAGGGTTAAAAGTTTGGGGTAAGTGCACCAGCAGCCGCGGATGGGTGAGGCTGAGGTTTTCCAGGACTCTGCCCGCGTTTCCAACCGTGCCCATCGCATCTCAGGCCACTTGCCTCCGGGTGCCTTCGGCGTGTGTCCCAAGGAAAGGTGCCGTCTGCCGGAGGTCCTCCAGCTGGAGCCGGGCCAAGGTGCTGGTGTTTCGGTCCCAAAGAGGCTGGGAGAAAGCCTTTCTGTCCAGGTTTGTTGCTTCATGAGGTGTTATTGCTCTGCCTGCAGAGAGGGACAGGGGATTTGGATAGTAAAGTATTGCCATGCTCTAGTGAGAAAGGTAAAAGGCACCTTTCGGTGATAAGGGGGTTGCAGGATGCTGAAGTAAGGGATCTCCCAGCCCTTCATTTGAAGAGGGAGTTCCTTCTGGACTCGCTAAGCCTCAGCAAGTCTTTCAGCAGCGGAGGAGAGCCCCAGCTTCAGCCCCTTGCTCGCGCACCGCGCCATCACCCACCGCCGACGCTGCAGCCCAGCCTGCCGTGGCGCTGGGATGGGCGATCTCTTGGGGCGCTTCAGAGCCAAGAACCAAAAGAAAAGACAAAGAAGAACGGGAGAAAACAGGTATATTCGCTAGTCCTGCTCTCTGGCTGTGGCAACGGGGTGAGCTCAGGGTTAAGGTGAAGGGTGAGCGCTCGCGGAGCCCAGGGTGTACGGGACAGACACGAAAGGCTGGCGGCAGCAGGAGCTCGGGAAGACACGACACCGTTTCAAAATGCTCCAGAGCATCTTGTCTAATGCGAGTCTACTCAATCACACATGAGATACCCTCTCCCTCCTACAGCCTGCTTTGCAGACCCCCTCCAAACCCTTCAACCCCTTGCACTGTCCCCGAGCAGCAGCCACCCCTCCTGCTGGCTCCCCAAGCCCCAGGCTGGCTCCGGGACCAGTTTATAAACCCCCAGTGCCGCTCTCTCGCCAGCTGCAGGGAATCGGCCCTTCCCACAGGTCCATCCCCTCGCTGCCCTCGCAGGTGGGATCCTGTCCCCCTCGAGCCCCCAGCCCTTGCTGCCCCAGCAGCTTTCGCCCTGCCCTGGGCTCAGCCCGGGTGCCGCAGGCTCTTGCTGGCCGTGGCAAACAGCATCTGCCTTCACTCCGTGGTAGGAGCTTCTCCGCGTTGATGCCAGAGTGTTTCCAGAAATTTGAGAACACGTGAAAACCTTTGCATCCCAATTCTAGAAGGAAATAAGAATTGCAATGTAATTGCATTAGTGCCGACTGCAAATTACCCACCAGTGGGAAATGAGGAGGTTAAAGCTGACTAAGGAAACAATACAAGTTAAAGACCCAACGGCCGGCGTAGCCATGTGTTAGAAATGAAACTCAGGTTTAACCTGGAGGGTGAAAACCGTTTTAGGTCGCTTGTGCAGCCACAGTGGGTAGCGTGTGCTCTCCTCCACGTATAGCCCTAAATGAATGCTGCTGAGTGACACCCTACGGTTACAAACCTGAAATCCAAACTGAGCCCACCCCACAGCCTGCGAAGATAATGAAACCTGAATTTCCATTTTATTTCAAATGCCCGGTGTAGTGAGGATAAGCAGCTGTGCCATGCCACCTCCGCTCGTGCGCAGCAGTTTGGTGGTTTAACCCTCCGATGCCGCTGTCGAGTCTTCAAAAAAGGCACCCCAGGTCTGGATAGAAAAAAAAAAAAAAAAAGCTTTATGGAGGGGCTGAGCAAATCAGGCTTCAAAGCCAGCACATGTATTTATTCTTTATAATTATAAACCAGGGGTTCAGGGCGCTGGGGCCGCACGCTGCCTGAGCAAGGCATTGCCGAGAAGACGATGCTCTGCCGTACTCCTCGTTGCGATGGCACGAAGTGCTGCTCACCCCATTGCCCTCTTTCGCGTGGCAGGTATGTCGATGGCCGTTAGCCAACTTTCAGGCATCGCACCAGCAAAAAGGCACATTTTCCAGTGTCCAGCTTGTCAGGGAGACTGGACTGAGCTGGGACAGGTCACCCCGAGGGCCCCCCCAGCCACGGTGCTGCTCCGGCACGGCTGGAGACGCCCGTCTGTGCCTGCTTTGCCTTTTTCTCCTTTTTTTTTTTTTTCATGTGAAGGAAGGGAGGAATGAAACCATATGTTTGGGGAGGTCGGGGATGGATTCCAGGAAAGTTTTGTTCTGGGTTAATGTTAAACATTTCACTGGCGTTTTGTCTCCATGTGTGTATGTGTGTGTATTGTTGGTCTTTGTTTTAAGTGGGCCATCGTGGTTATCCACAGCGCTCAAAGTAAATAAACCTCCAACAAAGCATTTGAGCAGCTTTCACGGCTAAATTAATCCTCCCTTTTTTTTTTCCCCCTTTGCATAGGGGCCATTGGGGAAAGAAAGCAACGTTTATCTTTGAGGCACAGAGCTGTGCTGAAATAATTGTTATTTTCTTAATTATGGTGGGTTTTAAGCCCAATCCCAAACTTCTCTGGAGAGCTTAAATTTCTCTTGTAAAATTTCCTAAAGCCTCTAAGGCGAGACCCCTCCAGGAGCAGTGATTTCCCTGGAAAGGTGCCTTGTGTTCGAGTTGGTCTGCAGCTCCTGGGGTTGGTGTGTTTGAACCAGCCTGGGCGGGAGGGGAGGGTGGTGCAGCCCAGCACATTTTGCAAAAAAAAAAAAAAAAAAAATCCCTTCTTGGTTCCCCTCCTGATTTTCACAGAAAAACATCATTTAGAAGGAAATCTCCAGCCTGGTGAGAGATGATATAAAAAGTGGCTACGCTTCCCAAACAAGGAGTTTCTGGCTAATTCAGAGCACTGTTACCGGCGGCTGCCTGATCTCCTCTTATTATTTATCTCGTACTTAGGTATTCCTCTGGCTTCCCATCATTTCTGCTCCTCCTCTGAACCTCCCTTCCCTTTCTTCCAGCTTTGCTGTACTTCTAAAAAATGCCCAAATTGCCAATTTTTCCGGTTTCCATTTTGGGTTTCCTCTGCGAGCCGCAGGCTCCTCTCCCACCCCCAGTTTTCTCCCAGCACCTCTGCTGGGTCCCCGCATCCCTCCGGGCAGAGGCGGCAGCGACACGAACCTCATCTTGACTTGCAGCTATTTGTGCTTCGCTGGGTAAGCACCTTCGAAGCAAGCGCTTCTCTGCTCCGAGGCAGAGCGCCTGCCGCAGCCGGCGTTTGGGATTTTGGAAAGCAGCATTTATTCCAAAGAGGTTCGAGTAAAACACCGAAGTTTAGCAGCAGCATTTGGGTTTGCAAGGGCATTTCCACCTGCAGCTCAGTACAACTGCTACCTATGGCAAGAGACATAAAGGAACCGACTGCTGACTTTCCTAGACATCGGTGCTTTAAAAAATGAGTATCTCATGCTTCATAAACATGCTGAATGAGGGGCACGTCTCATTTATCACCTAAATAGCGCTATCAGTGTCCGCTCCGTGCTGCGGGCTGGATTCTGGCGCGGGTGATGGACAGAGCTCTCAGCACAGGCGATGAACAGATCGATAAGAAAATGCAGCCCAAGGAGCTGGAGGTGTGACAAGGCAACCGTGGTTTCAAAAACTTGCTGAGACCCTTATTAAATTCATTTGCGCTCTGAAAACAATTGGTGCCTTGTTGGGTTACATGTAGCTACAAAATATTGGTCTGCAGAAGGCACGAAACGCGACGCTGCCCCGGGAGAGCAGCCCGGGGCTCTCCTGGAAGACCAAGAAGCAGGGAAATGTAAAATGTAATTACCTTAAAAAAAAACAACAACACCCAAACCAACCCCACACCCTTCTCTCACAGAGCACGTCAAAACCTGAGAACGAGAGGCAAGGCAGACTGCAGGAGGACGGATGCAGTTTTGCCCCAGTGTCGCAAAAGAAACTTTACAAGTGATGCAATATTGAAATGATGCATTTTGTGGGGGGGATTGCAGATATGCAACCTGATCTTTTTTGGAGCATCTTTGCCATCTCATGAAGCAGAGCCCACAAGCCAGCCCTGGGCAGAGATATTACGCTCCACCAGCCGTCCACGGCTCGGGCACAAGCGCAAAAGCATCCCTGCTACAGAGCACACGGGCTGTGGCCGTGTCACCCCGCGCTTCGACCAGTTCGTCTCTTCTCCTCGTGGCCCTTTGGGGTCCATCCCGGGCGGCTGCCAAATCCAGCCGGAATCGGTCCGTTTTTTTTCCCCGTCCAACCCGGCACAGCCTGAAGTCAGCACCTTCGCTGCCGCCGCAGCCTCCTCGCCCCGTCCCAGCCGGAGCCCAGCGCCTGGGCTGGGTTTCGTGGAGCATCACGACCACCTCCAGCCTTGGAAGGAGCCAACCCATGTCACCCTGACCGGGTGCTTCCCCGGGCTCGGGTTGTGTTCGTGGGGTTGAGGCCACTCATTTCTCAAAAACCTCTAGATGGCAATCGCTTGCAGCGCAGCTTCTTCCCGGCTGCTGACATGGAGCTCGCTGGGAAAACTGTGGCTTTATTGCCAACGACCCTTGCCGTTGTGCCCCGCTTGGGGAAAAAAAAACAACGCTTTGAGCCTGGTGGTATTTTTCAGCATCATTTTTGTGTTGCTACCTGCTAGTTCGCCGTGCGGGTTGGGGTACGGCACCTCCCCGCTGCTGCAGCACCTCTGCCCGGGGACCCGGCTCCCGAAGCTGTCCTTTGGGAGCAAGAAGCAGGAGAGAAAGCTGGAAAGCGCGTCTCAGGCCTGCCGTCAGCCCCAACACCAGCGTCTGTGTCCTGTTCTCAACATACCTGGAGAAAAATAATAATTAAATCACCTATTTTATTCCTAGCTGGCTACAAAAGGGTTTTGCCATTGAAATTGAACTTAAAAGTATCTTTTTAAGGGCAGAGTGACCGGCCAAGCAAGGTAACCTTGCAGGCTGTCTCTCTGCAGCGGGTGCTGAGGTGGGCTGAGCTCGGGACACCCTGGATTTGCCCCCCCCCCCCCAGCCAGGAGCCGCTCGCTGGGTGCTCCGTGTGGGGCCGTGGTGGGCAGGGGCTGGCTGGTCCTGCTGCGGATGGGTGAGACTGGAGCAGCTTCAAGTCAGGCAACAGCAAATATCGACCTCCCTCGGGGCTGGGCAGAGCATCGTCGAGAGAAGCGACACGACCGGAGCGCTGCCGCGTGCGGCACCGCAGCCCTCCCCGGCAGTCCCCAGCGATGGATGCAGTAAATAGCATTTGTTGTGTTAAGGAAGGAGAGTGCTTCCAGCCCAGGGGACCGCTCACAGCAGCTGCCAGGCATATAGAATGGCAAATATTGCCAGTTTTCTCTGATAAAATACAATCGCAGCTTATTTCAGCCTCAGCGATGGGAGATGGGGAAAAGCAAGAGTCACCTTCCAGCTTTGTTTCCTGCATGCTCACACTTATACACGGGCGCTTTTGCTCTCTAATTTCCATCTCTACTTTCTGCAGGTTACTGAGCTGCTGCAGGAGCTGGCAGCAAGAGAGTGGTTTTCACACGAAGACCCTCGATTTGCTGTAGCTGCTGCATCCTACCTCCAGCCAAGGACAAGGCTCGGCTCATCCCGCAGCCCCGGCTCATCCCACTGCCTTCAGTTTCCCAGGTAACAACTTTTTTCTGCAAATACGGGTTCAGATTTTTCAAGGAAGGTGCCTGGGCTCTTTCTGCCCCCCAGGTGCATCCCCTCTTTTCACCCCCACGAGAACCATTTGGAGGTGAAGGTGTAGCACGTGTCGGTCGGGGTGGGAAGCAGCGAGAGCCGCAGCAGAGCCTGGTGGCCGCTCAGCACGGCTGGGCACCATCACCAATCACCCCCCCCCCCCCCCCCCCCCCAAAACGAGCCGCG
>NW_010972698.1:8892048-8960258 GCF_000737465.1 Haliaeetus leucocephalus | reverse complement strand
ACCTCAGTCCCCCTCCTCCACACCTCCCCCCCCCCCCCCCCCCCCAAAAAAGGGGCTGCTCATTCACCCCGGGTCAGAAACAGGATGGCCTGCTGGGCACCAAAGAGCTTTCGCAGCATCTTTGGAGGACTCTTTTTTTCCCTGGTGAGACTTTTGCCCAGGGCTGGAAGTTGACTCCACACCGAGGACAGAGAACCGCAGAAGGGAGCAAGTAGAAAATGATGAACCATTATAGAAAATGACAAATCATTAGAATAATAAATAATGCAGTAAGAGGTAATTAATTATCTCTATTTATGTTGTGATGCCTGGTTATTGATTTAGATGTGTTTTCAGCCCTGACTGCTTCAGGGTTTCATCTGTGTTTTTCCATCTCCCCTTCGTTAAAGCCCACTGTGCTGCAGGGCTGTGCGGGACTCACAGTCTCCTGGACCGGGAACTGGTCCCGTATTTCCCTGGCACAGACTGGCCTATGCCAGCGCCGGGCACTTCTGTGTCTTTCGGCACAGACGTGGCCACGCACGTTCGGCTGAGACTGTAGGGACAGAAAAATAACCCACGGCTGAACCCTGGGAATAACAGCACGGACGTGGTCACATCCCATCCCTTGCTGGTGCAGTGATGTCAGAGACACCAGATGTCTCTGTTACTGCCCAATTTAACGGTGCCTAATGAGGTCACTTCCATAAAAAGAGGCAATTATTTCCTGGGAGCCATTTGCTAACGTAATTAAGTCCGCTTTTATGCCTGGTTTTAGTGACTGGCAGAGAGCAGGGCTCTTGTGAAAAGCAAAGCAAGGAGGAACCGATTCAGCGAGCCCCACCGTCATGTGTCAGCCCATCCAAACCAGGAGCTTTTTGGTTTCTCTTTCCCAGAAAAGGGTCAGGTTGGCTCTGCCTGGATCCAACCCGCGGCCTCTCCATCAGGAGTTGAGTTTCCCCAGTAGCTGCTGGTTTGGACTGGAGGGGTGAGGTCGGGGGTCCCCGCCGGCTCGGGCTCGGCCGTACCCAGGAATTTGGGATGCGGAGCAGCTTCGCCTGCGGTCCCGGCTCGGCTGGCGCCGGGCTGCCAGGAGCAGGGCTTAGGGCGGCCAAACAATTCACCGCTCGGATTTGCTAAAGCTCGTTCACCTGTGACTGCAGCTGCTGCTGCACCCTGGGCTGGTTTTTCATCCTGTTTCCCCACAGAAGCGATAGAAAGGCTGTTCCAGGGATACGCCGCGTGCAACGTCATTTCTAAGTGTAAAAGGTGGGGTTTAATGACTTGTCCTACCTGGTATCTTGGAGGCAATGGAGCCTGGAGAAGTTTCTTCACTCCTTTTTTCTTAGAAAATTGACTTGCTACAGATGTCGCTCTCAGCATTTTTATTAAAATAAATAGGAAAGGGCTGTGCCCCCAGAGGCCATCCCGCTCCTTTTCCCAAACCTGATGGGTGAAACGCAACCGCGAGCATCTGCCAGGGCAGAGCAGCCATAGAAACAACAGCTCCAGCCCTTCCTGCTCGAGCGCAACCTTAATTAAAAAATAAACTGTCAGACACCATAAAAAATTAAAAGTTAAATGCCTTTAACATCCATCTGTGAGTCTTCTGTGCAAGGCTGATGAGTCAGAGCGGCTGCCGCTCCTTGCCTGTCCTCAGAAGGCTCCTGACGTTGTCCCCCCGCGGGGTGGCACGGGGGGTCTGTGCCCACCTCCCAGTCGGCAAGGAACAGGGGGGCCCGAGCCCCTCCTGCAAGCTCCCAGGAATGCTTTAAGTGCTTTCGTTTAATTTTATAAGGGTTATTCGGCTCCCTCGTGGAGCAGATGTCGCCCAGGTGGGGGGGAGTTTTGTGACCCCGCAGCAGGGCCAGCGCGGGGGGGAGCTGCCACCGTGCTGGGGAGCAAATGGGACAACAGGTAATGGGGCTAGGACTGGCCCCCACTCCTGGTTTTGGCTGGGATAGAGTTAATTTTCTTTCTAGTAGCTGGTATAGTGCTATGGTTTGGATTCAGCATGAGAAGAATGTTGATAACACACTGATGTTTTCCGTTGTTGCTAAGTAGTGCTTATACTAAGCCAAGGATTTTTCAGCTTCTCATGCCCAGCCAGCAAGAAGGCTGGAGGGGCACAAGAAGTTGGGAGGGGACGCAGCCAGGGCAGCTGACCCGAACTGGCCGAAGGGGTATTCCATACAATGGGATGTCATTCCCAGTATATAAACTGGGGGGAGTTGGCCTGCAGGGGTGGATCGCTGCTCAGGAACTAACTGGGCATCGGTTGGCGAGTGGTGAGTAACTGCATTGTGCATCACTTGTTTTGTATATTCCAATTCTTTTATTATTATTATTTCCTTCCTTTCTGTTCTATTAAACTGTTCTTGTCTCAACCCATGAGTTTGGTTTTTTTTTTTCTGATTCTTCCCCCCATCCCACTGGATTGGGGGGAGGCGAGTGAGCGGCTGCATGGTGCTTAGTTGCTGGCTGGGGTTAAACTGTGACACTCCTTAAAGGACTGTGGTGGGCTGACCCTGGCTGGACACCAGGTGCCCACCAAAGCTGCTCCATCACTCCCCTCCTCAGCTGGATACAGGGGAGAGAAAATATAACAAAGGGCTCCTGGGTTGAGATAAGGACAGGGAGAGATCACTCACCAATTACCATCACAGGCAAAACAGACTCAGCCTGGGGAAATTAGTTTACTTTATTATCCTACTCCGATTTGATTGGTAATGAGAAATAAAACCGAATCTTAAAACACCTTCCCCCCACTCCTCCCTTCTTCCTGGGCACAACTTCACTCCTGATTTTCTCTACCTCCTCCCCACTGATAAGCACAGGGGGATGGGGAATGAGGGTTGTGGTCAGTTCATCACACCTTGTCTCTGCTGCTCCTTCCTCCTCACACTCTTCCCCTGCTCCAGCGTGGGGTCCCTCCCACGGGAGACAGTCCTCCATGAACTTCTCCAACGTGGGTCCTTCCCACGGGCTGCAGTTCTTCACGAGCTGCTCCAGCATCGGTCCCTTCCCCAGGCTGCAGTCCTTCAGGCACAGACGGCTCCAGCGCAGGGTCATGAGTCCTGCCAGCAAACCTGCTCCAGCGTGGGCTCCTCTCTCCACGGATCCACAGGTCCTGCCAGGAGCCTGCTCCATCGCGGGCTTCCCATGGGGTCACAGCCTCCTTCAGGCATCCACAGGCTGCAGGGGAATCTCTGCTCCAGTGCCTGGAGAGCCTCCCTCCAACTCCTCCTGACCTGGGGGTCTGCAGAGTTGTTTCTCTCACATCTTCTCACTCCTCTCTCCAGCTGAAGTTGCTGGTGTGCAGCAACTTTTCCCCCTTTCTTAAATCTGTTCTCCCAGAGGTGCTACCACCATCGCTGATGGGCTCAGCCTTGGCCAGCAGCGGGTCCATCTTGGAGCCGGCTGGCATTGGCTCTGTCGGACAAGGGGGAAGCTTCTGGCAGCTTCTCACAGAAGCCACCCCTGTAGCCCCCCCCGCTACCAAAACCTTGCCACAAAAACCCAGTACAGGGGGTCACAGTGATGGGGACAGCCAGCAATCCCACAGGGGATCTTTTCATTTACCTTATCTTGCTCTTAGTGCTGTAATCCTTTCCCCACTCCAGTAACTGGGGCAGTTTATCACTGCTCTGCAAGGGGAAATATTTAGAAAATTGCAGCGCTGCTTCCCTGCCAGGCCAGCACTAAATTATTTAATCTCTTCTAAAAAATCAGCCCGGTGTCTGTTGTGGAGGGAGACTCCCCAAGCGCTACCTGGAGCCTTGGTCTCTCCTTTTACAGAGCTTTTTTGCATTCATCTCCTTTTTTGCTATTACTGCTCCCCGTGAAGGCAGACATCCCCCTGTCCAGCACGCTGGGGTTGATAAAACTTGCTCAACTCCCAAGCGTGCTGCTGCTCTTGTGTGATTATTCCTGCTAATGACTTCCTTTGTAGCAGAAGCCAGATGCAAAGCCACCAGCTCTGAGCACTGTTTGGCTTCTGCCCTTGCATCAGCAGCCGCTGGCTTTGGAGACTCCTCTTGGAGCTGCGGCTCTCGATGCCGTTGGCCGGGAGGACAAACTTCGCCACCGGCGCTCTGAGCCGTGGCCGTATTCCTGCTGCGCTCGCCCAACGATGCCCTGAAGCCTCCCCCCACAGCCGCTTCCAAAACGTTATTCCAAAATATTTCCCTTCCCAGTGGTTTTCTGGATATTCGGGTGTTGGATGTGTAGGGGTGTGCCGGTCAGAGCAGAGGATGCAGGAGTGGAGGCCGTGCCCGGGTACCAAACCCCATCACATCCCCCCCGAGATGGGATGCTCTGCCCTCGGGTGCCCGACCCGCGCGGTGCCCGGCCACCGATCCGTACGAGCCGCCTGCACCAGAGCGAGGAATGGGTTTTGCAGCAAGCGCGGGTGGTTCTGGGCAGGAGGCTGAGGTGGAGGGGCTGCGGGGGGAGCAATTACTCTGGGGTCGGAGCAATCGCAGCATGGCTGAGAAAATAGGGCCATTAAACCCCAGACCTAACAGACTTTCCTCTCCCTCTGGATCGATTTGCCGAGTGTTTATCGACCAGCAGGAGTGACAGGCTGTCCCAGGCACATCGGCTCTTTCTGCTTCTCCATCCTTCATCCCAGGCTCGCTGGGCTCTTGCTGATCGCTTTGCCCCAGTTTCCACATGGGAAAAACCCAGCTCGTGATGAAGGACAAGAAGATGATGCCCAGCAGGAGCATCACTGAGTCATTTACTCCCTACTCACTTGTAGGACCGCGCATGCCGGAGCCCACAGGCTCTACCGCGGATTTATTCCAGGAAAAACCAGACTAATAAGCTTCCCGGCAGGGCTGTGAATAGAAAGAGGATTTTTATGCCACGGGCTGCGGCTCGCCCTGCTCTGAGCTCCCCCCCATAAAGCAGCAGAACCTGCTGTGGGTTTGCTCTCGGGAGGCTGAACGGTCCTTAGAGGGGTCAAAGCCAGCGTTGCCCTCCCCGGCCCGCAGGCAGGGACGCCCACCGCAAACGCCACAGGGACAATGCGCGTGCAAAGCGCTCGCACGAAACGGTGGCGTGCAAAGCGCTCGCGTGAGCCGGCTGTGAAGGAGCACGGACGGGCTGGGGATTATTCGCAGGGGCTTTTGAGCAATGATGCCATTTGGGGAAATTTGCGGTCCTTTGCAAGCCGAGGATCCCTGCCGGGCGGTGGGACACCTCTGCTGCCTGCACATCATCCCCCCTACCCCGCCAGAGAGCAGACGGCACTCGCCCCAGAGGAGAGGGGGTATTTAAAGCAACTTTGCGGCATTAAATGCCCAAGATGGGGGATGGACCCAGCGTGAGAGCTCTCCCGTGCTCCAGCATCTTGGAATAATTGGAAAACCACAGGTTTATCCTTGTCCCTGGCTTGTCATATTGCTATTCTCTGCTCAAAATAAGGTGCTTGCAGTAGAAGGCAGAGTGAGAGGGCAAGACTTGCATAAAGCCTCCCTCCATACAGCTCCCCCAAACCGATATGGTGTAAGGGCAAATTGAACCCCAACCTGAACCAAGAAACCAAACAGAAGGCCGGGCTCTGGGAACCTAAACCAGAGGCAGCACGCACCTGAACAGCTTTTTTTCCTTGCTGACACTGTGTCACGGGAGAGCTGATGCTTGCAGGCTTCTCCGCTGCGGTGGCTCTCCCACGCTGGGTGGGGGTCCTGGACATGCACCCCAGCTCACCCTGGCATCCCCCTGCCACGTCCTGCTGGTGTCTGGGGGATATGGGGTTGTTGAACCGCCAACTGAACCTCCTCTAAGGCCCTTGATGCCCACTGTGATTATCTTGGATGCTGAACACACTCTATTTTAAGTCAGAGATCTTCCTTTAAAACATCAGCTTTTCTTCTGAGCTTCGCTTCTTCCTGCCACGGGCCTCTTGTCAATAATTTCCTCCTTGGAAAGGAGAAAGCTGGGTGCTTGCTGGGAAATTTAGGGGTTTGCACAGATTCCCTGCCATTAAGCATCTTGTTGGAGGGCTGGATGAAGGGTGCTCCCGCCGCCCTGCCGGCTGCGCTGCTCTCCCACCAGCTCTCCTCTTTCAGCGCTGAAGCTCAGACACCGTCACGGCTGGCTCTGGGTGCGAGGACTCGCGGTGGCATCCATGTGCTCGGGGCCAGCGGCCGGGTCCGTGCGGAGCTCAGCACCACCGACACGGTCTCGGACGCCTCGTCTGAAATGAAGCTGAAGTAAGGTGGTGGGCTGACCCAGGCTGGATGCCAGGTGCCCACCAAAGCTGCTCCATCACTCCCCTCCTCAGCTGGACAGGGGAGAGAAAATATAACGAAGGGCTCCTGGGTTGAGATACAGACAGGGAGAGATCACTCACCAATTACTGTCACAGGCAAAACAGACTTGACTTGGGGGAAATCAGTTTCACTTACTACCAATCAAATTGGAGTAGGATAATGAGAAATAAAACCAAATCTTAAAACACTTTCCGCCTACCCCTCCCTGCTTCCCAGGCTCAACTTTACACCTGATTTCTCTACCACCTCCCCCCCGATAAGCACAGGGGGATGGGGAATGGGGGTTGTGGTCAGTTCATCACACCTTGTCTCTGCCGTTCCTTCCTCCTCAGGGGGAGGACTCCTCACACTCTTCCTCTGCTCCAGCGTGGGGTCCCTCCACGGGGAGACAGTCCTCCATGAACTTCTCCAACGTGGGTCCTTCCCACAGGCTCCCAGTCTTCATAAACTGCTCCAGTGTGGGTCCCTTCCTCGGGCTGCAGTCCTTCAGACACAGACTGCTCCAGTGTGGGTCCCCCGTGGGGTCACAAGTCCTGCCAGCAAACCTGCTCCAGTGTGGGCTCCTCTCTCCATGGGGTCCCAGCCTCCCATCCACCACCATGGGCTCCTCCCCAGGCTGCAGGTGGAGATCTGCTCCCCCGTGGACCTCCCTGGGCTGCAGGGGGACAGCCTGCCTCACCATGGTCTTCCCCACGGGCTGCAGGGGAATCTCTGCTCCGGCATTTGGAGCACCTCCTCCCCTCCTTCTTCACTGACCTGGGGGTCTGCAGGGTTGGTTCTCTCACATGTTCTCACTCCTGGTCCATCTTGGAGCCAGCTGGCATTGCCTCTATCAGACATGGGGGAAGCTCCTGGCAGCTTCTCACAGAAGCCACCCCTGCAGCCCCCCTGCTACCAAAACCTTGCCACACAAACCCAATACAAGAAAGAAACCCCATCTTGGTAGAATGAAAACAAGGGCACAGAAAGGGCCACCCGCTGCCATCACTGCTGCTGTGGCACACTTTGTTAGTGTGAGGTTAATTATACACTGAGCAACGGTCTAATCAGCAGTGACGAGGCTGCCTGCGCCTCGTTTCCCCACAAGTTGGCCACTAGCGAACACAGCTGCTGCATAACCTCTGTACCCCCAGGCTGTGGTGAGCTTTAACTTTTTGGTAGAAAAAAATTCCACCCAATTGAAATTATGTCCCCAAAACTAAAAATTTCAGCCCTTGCAGGGTGAGGTGGAGATCCTGCCCTGGGACCAGGGACCTGCCAGCGGGATGTCCCCAGCCCTCTGGGGGAGGCTTGCGCTGGCTGATGCTCAGGCCAGGGATGCTGCAGAAATAGCTCTCAATTGACCTTTTTGGCTATTTTAACAGATTTTTTGTTTTATTTCTTTTCTGTCGAAAGAACAGGGAGTTTGGGGGAAAAAATGCTACAGCCTGACATGGCAAGGGAGGGCACGGGGTGCTACGCTATGGGCCACCAGCCTCTGGGCACCTGGGGCTCTTTCTGGTGCTCCAAGACCTGCTCCTGGAAAACACGGCCTTGAAAAAGCTGTCGAGTTTTTGTTTTCCAAGAGAAAAAGGAAAACGTGGCCCTTCCTCAGAGGGCTGGCTGGAGGAGACGAGGGGAGACCCAGTGGGATCCATCTGAAACTCAGCACGGCAGAAGGCATCCCTGGGGCCAGCTGGATGCTGGGGCACATCCCAGGAGGAATCCTGGGGGACCATCCAGCGCTGGGGAAGGAACCTGTTCTGGGATCTGAGCTCTCACTGCTCAAGCCTGGCTGAGCACAGGAATTGGGGATTTAGGGAAAAAAAAACAGTGATTTTTGAGTAAATAGGTGAAAGTGAAGGAAAAGGGAGTGGGCAGCAGCACAGCTTCCCTGGCACAAATAGGGATAAAAGCCATCTCTGATGGAAACATCAGACCCGGCGCTGAGCGATGATTTAATAACTTTTACGGGCGAACCCCTCCCAGGCGGTCTCGCCGCTCAGGCAGTGACTCGCCGACAGCGTGCCGGCTGCGATCCGGAGACGAGAGGTATGTTTCACCCCTTCCCGACGGCTCGGGAAAAGCGAGTCCTTGGGGGAACCTTGTCTCTTTTCCCCTTGCAACGGATGCAAGACCCAAGCGTGGCAGCAAGGTTCCCCGGCCGTGTGGCCAGGGCTGGTGTTTGGGGGCAGAAAGGGAAATCCCACATCCAAAGGGCCCCTTCCCAGGGCAGAGGGAGGAGGAGACGCTTTTCCTTTTTTCCCCCCGATTGTTTGAGGATGCACCTGAATGGCCACGATGAGGCTCTCTTGCTTTCCATCTGCAGTCAGCTTCAAGGAACCTTTTTCCAGTGGTTTACAAGGGGAATATTTGCGATTATGGAGTGAAAAATGTGAATACTCTGCAGTATTTTCTGAAAAGTTGCCACTGCCGCTCACAGCCCTGCCAAAACACTCGCTCGCAGGAGCGCTCATGCGAAGTGAGGACACGGTGGGAGCGGATCCACCTCCTGGCGTGGGGAGAAGGTGCTTTGTCACCAACGGAGAAGGTGGCACCGAGGCCGCTCACCCCAGCGGGCAGAGGATTGAGGGACGCCCCAGTTTGGGCAGGGGGCTGGGATGCCCTCGATGCCCAGTCCTACCCTGGGGCAGGGTACCCAGCACTGCACTGGTACCAGGGATGCTCCACCGGCCGGATCAGCACATCAAAGCCCCCATCGCCACCCAGCTCCAGTGACGGCGTAACACACCAAGTGTGGCTTCTGCCAATAACAGCGTCGAGCATCGCACAGCAACCGCTCCCTGCGGCTCCCCGATCTCCAGCAGAGACACCAGCACTGAGCTCCGCAGCACAAATTTCTCCCGTGCTCCAGGGAGGTGGCCTCCGGAGCCGGCATTTGCTGACAGAGCGGTGTTTGGAGGGCTCTCTTTACTCTTTTTTTTCATTACAGCGCTTTGCACTACATTTTATAATGCAATTTCTGGAAGCGGTCGTGAGGAGCATCTGCCGACAAGCACCTTCCATGGTCACCAGTGCTGTCGAGCAGCACTCGAGCCCAGGGCAGCAGCTGAGCAGACACTACACGGAGCTGGACGGCTTTCAATATCTCATCCTTCCTGACTACGTCCTCACTGAGCAGGAGAAAGGAAGGGGGAGAGGCGACGGCTCTGTCTCTGCAAATCCCGCTCCATCAGGCAGCAACATAAATCACCACCAGCCGGGGTCCCTGAGAGCCCGCTGCCGAATTCCCCATCTTTACAGTGCCAGAAAGAAATTAAAATATGAATTTCACTGCTAGTATTTGGCACAGCCTTCTTGCGCTGCTTAATGCTCATCTCTCCCTGCAGAATCAGCTTTATGCGTTTCACGAGGCCTCCCCAAGTTTTCATGTTGCCTGAAGGGAGAAGTAATCCCCCTAATTCGTTACAGTGACCTTTAGGAGGAGCACAAGTACCCCAGATGAGATGTATGTATGCATGAGATCTTGCTGCCATTAAGGCAAAAATTGAGTGCCACCGTGGTACTGATGAGCTCCGAGAGCCGCAATGGACCAGGCTGAGGAGCAAGCGCTGTTCCGATGGGTGAAGATGCTCAGGCTTCTGCTCGCCGGTCCAGTGCCACATCCCGGGGCCAGTACTGCCAAGGCAGACTCACGGCCAGATGGACACGACTGTTTAATCTGTACCGACACCTGAGTGTTTACAGCACTGTCAAAGGGCAATAGTCCTTCACGTCCATAAAAAAATGCAATTTTTTTGGAGGGTGAATGACTGCCAAAGGGTTCTTGGCAATTGCTCTGTGTACAGGCTGCATCAGAAAAAAAAAAAGTAAAGCATGGCTATTCCCCAGCTGTCTGCCCCGAGCTCCGGAGACTGTCAGAGGGGCAGAAGAGCTGTCCCATGGGCTCCTTCTCTGCAAATTCAGTCCTACCATATGGCTGTGGGCCATCTTAGTGCCCCATGCAGACCTCTAGCAGGATCCAGAGCAGCTCCTGTCCTAAAGTGGTGAGTATAAGTACAGAAAGATTTATCTCAGGGACGTGGCACCAGGGTGCCTTTGGTAAATGACTTATTTTTTTTGCTTTCTCATACCCATTTTTGCTCCAGGGATGAAATGCTCAGCTCGGATCTAGGAGCAGGAACCGGTCCTCAGGCTCCCCAGAGCATCCGACCGCATCCATCCTGCCCCGGGGTAACTCCGGCAGCAGCAGCCCGTGGCTGGAGGGGCAGGAGAGGCTTCTGCAGAGCCGGGGCACGGGGGGACCTGCCACCTCCATGGGGGCCACGAACCCCCCACCCCGGTCACCACGTCCGCCTGCACAGGGCCAGCTTGTCTCGGGACAGACACCTTTTTGTCCCTTTTTTTCCTCTCCCCTGCAGGATCCTGCTGCCAGACCTGGCAAAGCCCCTGTGCCAGAGGGGTGTCCCGCAGGGTTTGGGATGGTTGAAAGCACCGGCGCTGCTGGAGGGCAGACATGGGCGCACACTGAGCGACATGCAAACCTCTACTCCTTCCCAAACGGGGTAAAACCCACCACCGCTTGGAACGACTCTTTGCGTAAGTGCATTTTGGGTGGAGGCTCGAGCTCCCTTCTCATGGCAGCAGCGCTGCTGGGTACAGGGGTGTACAATGTGGCTTCTGCTGTTGAGGTTTATTTTCCAGGTACAGCTTTATTTTGCATGACAAACCCTGGAATACCTCTCTAGCTTCCCATTTTCAAGGGGGCTGTTGCAAACACCCTGCACCTTTACACTTGCTCCAACACGGCTCAGCTGAAGGTCTCTTGTGCCAACTCTGGCCACCAAACCTCCTGCAGAGGCTTTTTTTCTTAGCTTAGGTAGACTCAGACCTGTTTGCAGGACCTCCAGACGTTCTGCCTGAGCTGCTCTGAGGGTTCTGCACGAGGCCACAGCCCCGAGGAGACTTTGTGTTCGTCCTCAGCTGCGTTACGGCTGCTCCAGACAGACCTGGCTCCCTGAGCATCCAGGTTTTGCCTTGGATAGACATGGATGGTGACAGTGGTGACCCCCCTCAGCTGTTCTGGTACCGGAGCCGCTGTCTTCATGCTCCTGCCCAGCAGGTCTGTCCGTGCTGGTGGCTGGCAGCAGCGTTTGATCCTTTAGTTTGGGACCTGCTGGTTAAAACAGCTCCTCGATGCCCAAATGAGACGCGTAGAGGAGAAACCCGCCTGGTGGGAGCTGGGGGTGGACACGGAGCTGTAAATCCTGCCAGCACAAGAGAAATGCAGCAGTTTGGAAGTTGAATTATAAAGTCTGTGCTATTTCCCCGTCATTTAAAGGGCAAACCCACCAGCAGCCTGGGTCGGACGCAGTGGCCCTGTCTGGCCCCGCATCTGTCCCTGCAGCCCATGCTGTTCCCAGGTGCATCCCCTGTGGATGCTCTCTCAGCGGTGGTGCTCCCAAGCGAATTGCCATGGAAACAGAGAGCCAAGGCAAACAAAATCTGCCTTTGAGCAGCCACTGAGGGGGTCTTGGGAGGGGATGGGCTGCGTTCATCCCTGCTGTCTTCAGCCAGGGGCCTACAGCTCCAGAAACAGCAGGGACGGGGCAAGGAAACCTCATCCAAGAGCTCCCTGGGCATGTTGCAACCTTCCCCGGGGCACTCAGGGTTAATAATTCCCTATTTCTGTGACCCGGCAGGAGTTTGCAGCAATTTCAATGTGCACGTCAGACTGATGCTGCATCTTGCTGCTGTGCTGGTGGGAGCCAGCTGCAGGACAGAGCCGAGGAATGAAAACTCATTAAACCGTGGGGTCTCAAGTGCTTGCACATCCGCAGGAAAAAAAATCAGTCCCTGCTAAATTGTTGAAACTGTTGCACAGGCATGGACATGACCGTATTTAGAGCTGAGGTCTGGTCTCATTTTCCTTTCCAAGTGGCACTGGTGGCTGGCTGAAGTCCCCTGTCCCCACACCGCACACGCTGCCCGACCCCACCTTGCTGGTGGTTGCTGGAAGCCCGCTGATGAGCCAGCTTTTGCCTTTTTTGCTCCAGGCTCATGGCCAGGAGACAAGAAAAAGCAGCTACCTGATGGAAACAAGGTCTCTAAAATTATTCTTTAATAAATCTCAGTGTCCTATTGCCCGAAACCTCAGCAGGGTCAAGGCACCCATCCCACAGGGCACGGGCAGCCCCTGCCCCGAAGAGGAGCTGCAGTGGGAGCAGAGCGGGGACCAGCCGTGTGCCTCCAGCAGCATTTTTCCTCCACTTCAAGGTGCCCAGAAAAAGAGGCTTTCCAAAACATCAGTTTCTGTTCAATCAGGAGTTCCTCTGAAATCTCTCTCCTTGTCCGTGCTGGGTTTCCAGCCTCCAGCCTCTTTAGGGCGCAGTCGTTTAGCTGGGTTTCGTCACTGCTGCAAAGCTAACTTTGCCTTCTAGGCACTTAGGTATAAATAATCTTTTACTATATTAATTACTTTGCACAGAAGGATAAGACATAAATTATAACCCGATGGGTTATAATTGCATGTTCTTAACACGTGTGCCTCGTTACTAATTATCCCTGTTCTCCCAAGCAGCTTAAAAAGCAGAAGCATTGAATCATGGCTTCCAGGGAATAAAGCTGCTGAGGCAGGAGAGCGAGCCCCTTCTTGCCACCAAAGGGGGGGTGAAATAATGTCGCAAATACAAAAATAGCCCCTCCCAACCCCAAATTAAATTTGTTGGAAGCCAGTGTCTGCAGGTCTCCTGCGGGACAGCGATGACTGCAGCAGCCCCCAGCCCTTCCTCCCATCCTGTGGGGCTTCACTCTTGCCTCTTTTCACTGGCAAAGCAGCTTCTCTTGGGTTTATATGAAAAAAACCTATACTGAAAGCTTTTTGACTTACATCTGCTAGGAGGACTGTGGCTTTCCAGCAAGTACCCTTTGGGGCAGGGTGGGTGATCACTGGCTCTGCAGAACATGCAGTAAAGAAAGAGGCAAAAAGTGTCATTGTCGTGGCTCTGAAGTGACCCGTAAGATGACCTGCCATCTACACTTGGTTCACTCCAGGAATTAACTAATAAAATACCGTGCTTCACATCCTCGGTGTGGGCAATAGCACCAGACATCACCGTAGGTTTCGTGCTCACCACAGCCCAGGTAACGCCAGCAGATTTCTGGTACCCGCAGAGAAGACCTCGGGATGCCAAAGGTATATTCAACTCCAGACTTCACAGCTCAAGAGCTTTCAAGTCCAGGCTGTTGCTTCTGCTTATAGAAAGTGTCCTATATCTCAGACCATGCAGAGATGGACATGTCACAAGAGGACAAATTTGTATTTGCAGTGGGCAGCTTGTCCTGGGCTACAGGGACAGGAGTAATGCTGGGGAGCTCAGTGAAGCCACATTGCATTTACTCAGCTACAAAATAAATCAGGCTCTTGTCCTTAGGACAGCTTTTCATAGCCTTCCCCAGCTGTCTTCCACACAGCCTCCTTCTGCTCCTGGAAGCATTTATTCTCTACTGGGAGAGCCCATAGCAGCACACCCCAAAGCCTTTGCCCCCTCTCAGCTTGCTGCAGAGCCCTTTGGCTCCAGCCCCCCATTTCTGGCTGCCTTGCAGCACAAATAACACCTGGGAGCTTTTTGGGACAAATTTCCAACCTCAAGACACTTGAAGTCACGGACTGCTCTATTCTGGCGATGCTGTTCAGAAGACAGAAGCAGACTCGGCCGTGCTTGCAGCGGGGTGCGAGGACCACGCCGAGCCCTGGTTTTACGGTGCCAAGTGGGGCTGTGCCTAAGGGTTAGGCTGAGACCAAAGATTTGCAGAGAAAGGGAGTAGCTGAGCCCTGATTCCCTTTTACCCACGTACCCATCCGCGTTGCTCTGCAGCTCTCCAGGGTTCGGTAAGAATCGGGGGGATGAAAGGCAGGGAGAAGCCTGCGGGCTCAGGGCGATGTCCTTCCCGAAGCCACGCTCGCCGCAGTGAACGTCTGAGCCTCTATCCAGGGACTTTCAAACACCCAGCTCAGATCCCGCTATAAAAATAGTTGCAAGTGTTAATTGCAGGCAGCGACAGTTCAGCAAGCTCCTACGGAAACCTCAGCTGAACCTGGGAACGAGCAGATAAAATATGATCCTTGCACAGCTTGCAGGAAACTTGGCGTTTTGTAGAAAAGGGTGGCTAGGCGGGAGAACAGGGAGCGTGTTGTTTCTGTTCTTTTCTGGCAGGAATACAGCGTATTTGCAAGGTTATCTTTCTTTGAATGGCAAATTTCCGCTCTTCTCATAACTCCTTTATTGCTAACAGCTTTGTCGCACAGCTTTCCTTGACACCATTTATTTTTAAGGACGTATTCCATCATTTATCCAACACATCACAGAGATACTTGGACTTTCTGTATGTGATGCCAGAGGCATTGCCAGCCTGGCCGAGAAACTGCCCGTGTCCAGGGTGGACACTCTTGTTAGCACCATAGCTCTAACGAGCCTGGCAAAATTAGCTTTTATTATTAGTCGACTGGAGAAAACATTTCAGCATCTCGTAAGATCACCTCCCCATGCTGACAGTGCATTCCCGCTTTTGCTGAGCCTGGTTGTTGGAAGCTGGGGGATATTTTTCCCCCTTTTATTTGGATTTCTGTAGGGGTGACGAGCAGGGGGAGCAGCCCCAGCCCCAGCTCTCTGCCCCGCATGCAGAGAAACATTGCTACAAGCGGGCTTAAAAATGACTTTACGTTGCAGAGTTTAAGACATGGGTAAAACAAACCTAAATTCATAAAGATTTTTTTTTATGGTACCACTGTGATTTCATAGGCAAAACACTGCAGAAGGAGCAAAAGGAGATTCCTCCATCCCTGGGGCAGCTTCCCAGGGGAAAACGCGGCCCCAGAGCGAAGGCGAGCAGAGCCAGGCTCAAACCCGACGGGGACGTTCATCCTCCTCCTTCTCCAGCCGCGAAGGGGGCAAAACTCCCTCAGATTTCGGGATGGTCGCAGGGTGCCACGGACGATAACCCGCGGCGCTCAGCAGCCTCCCCTTCAGACAGGAGTTTGGAGACGTCTGTGCCTGAGTCTCGCCGAGCGCATAATTGCCATTTCGAATAATTACGCCTTGAATTAAAATAGCTGCCGAGCAGTCTGCAAAGCATTTCATCTTTAGCGCCTCGATGCCTCAGCAGGGATAAGTGCAGGTCGGAGCCGGCATGGGGCCGGGAGGCCAATATCCCATCGGAGAAAGGGCTGGGGGGGCTGCGCATCTCCCAGCCCCGGGAGCTTTTAGTGCCATTGCTATCGCAGATATAAACCAGGGGGCTGTGGCCGTTTGGGGGGATTTCTGAGGTTTTGGGGGATTTCTGAGGTTTTGGGGGATTTCTGATTTCTTTTTCATAGTTTGGTTCTGGCGTTGCTGTCCATGCTCAGTGTGTGCACGGTGGAGCGGCCGTGACCCCCCCCCCCCCCTGCCCCGCTGCTGCTCGGCCCCTGCTCGCTGCCAGAGGCCGTATCCAGCGTCCCGTCCCCTCTGCGTGGTCAATGGAAGAGCGTCAGCAGATGCCTAATTTGCTGCTTTGAATGTGCGTCCGAAAACGGCATCGTTTGCCATGGCTGATAAAATTCTTTTTCCATTCTGTGATTTTTTTCTTTTTTTTAATTTTCTGAATTTGAGGACAAAACAAGGTAAACAGCGAGTGATGTCCTGTACCGATGGCAAAGAGCTTCCAGGCAATAAAGCCGCCGTGCTGCTTTGGCTCTATAAAAACCAAAAGATGTTAGCATACCTGGATCCGTTACAAGTTTTATAAAAGACCTCAGGATGAGGGGAAACTTTGTCATTTAACTTGCAGAACTGCCCAAGAAGAGAGGTTAACTAACCTACGAGTGATTTACGCTCACTGAAGGTGTCTTGTCAAAATGAGCTCAAATTTTATGTGGCTCTCTTCTCTCGAGAGGAACATAACATACATTTTTTCACAGACCGGTAATTTAATAAAGCAACTTTTTCTTTTGGAAAGTGCAGACAAGGTAATTTTTGCTGGCCTCCAGGCTGGCAGAATTGCCGCATCCCCTGCTCCCACCCGCAGCAAGCTTCCCTCCACTTCTGTTTGCTTTGGGGCTTTGAAGGCCAGCAAATAATTACTCCCCACTGCTCCGGCTTAACGTACGTCTTCATTTGCTATAATTACATGACCATTCTAATTTATTTATTTTTTTAAATTGCAACAGCAGTAAGCAAGGGGTGACAGGCTCCTTGTCAACTCTCCCTGCTCCCATCGGAGCCCTTCTTCCAGGGCCTGCCCCATCGACGGAAAAGCCTTTAACCTCCTAGTTAGGGAGGATGATTCAGAATGAATTCATTAATTTAATTAAAAAGAGGCTTTCCAGCTTGCAGAGCATCCCTTTAACACCAGGAAAACCCCGGAGAGCAGCGGGTGTCTCCGTGCCCTGGCTACGAGCATCCTCAGTTTGGGGGTGCCCAGCTCCACGCATCCCCAGGAGTTTCCTGGCCTGAGACACAACTGATTTTCCTCAACCACATTTCACAGACCCGGGAAACGGCGAAAAGCACTGCAGAGTGCCGTCAGCGAAGGCACTTGCTAAAGGTGAGTATTGTAAAAGCACTATTTATGCACGAGCACATGGGAACAGCTCAGAAACCAGTTGAAGAGGTGGTGTGTGCGTAGCTGGCTCCCAAGTAGGGAAAAAAGGGCTAAAACCCACCAAAGGAAGTTTTCCCTAAAGATCTTTCACTTGTTTAAAGCTTTGCAAAAGCTGGGGGAAGAGCTCCAGTCTCTCCCCCGTTCCCCTGCAACAAATGATCCACGTCTCCTTTTTTATATATGTACTCAGGACAAACTGTCCAATTATCCTCAACTTAACCCCCTGCCCTTTTAATACCCCCGTTTCCAGAAAATGCCGTGGTAGTTTTATTTGACCTCAGCTCCCAGCATCGCTCCACTGAGTTGATTTAATTCAGTTCAATATTTTCCTAGCGCCCAGCAGAATTTGCGGCAGCCCACCACTCCTGCCCGGCATCCTTCAGAGCTGCCCGAATTCGGCGCTGGCAGGGGTTCCACGAAAGCCCTCCCGCAGGTCTGTGGACGTCCCCTGGGAAACAACGTCCCACAGCGGGGTGGTGGTGGCACTTTTAGGTGCCAGGCCAGGGGGTCTGCTCTGCCAGGACTCGTCAGCCTCTGCGATGCTGCCATTGCCCTGCATCCCTGGGAACAGACACGTGAAACGACGCATCTGAACAGCCAAGGCAGGATAAAAAGCACATTTTGCTGCAGAGAAAAAGGTTTTCCTTTAGTGACCGTGAGCATTTCCCCGGGCCCGTCTCACTGCTCATCCCCAAATTTCCCACCTCCCATCCATGCTGCTTGTGCCGACCGGCAGCTCCATCCCTTCACCCGCCCAAGTGGGGATTTATCTTTTATTCTTCCCTGCAGATGCCAGGCTGCGGAGGCTGTCCCAGGTTTCTGCACAGCTTCAGCTTTGTTCAGGGTCCGGCTGTTTGAAGGACACGGCAGGAACGTCACCTGAGCTGAGACTTCTTTTGGGGACATTGTCCAGGCAAAACCCAAGCTCCAAAAATCAGTACTATGAAAGAAATACCTGGGGCGGACCTGTGTGATACCAGCGCAATAGCACTTGATTTGGTGCTTCTGCAAACTAAAGCAGTTTTTAATTGTGATTTCTTCATTCCAAATCATAATTTCTTTTAAGAGAAGTCTTTGCAGTTGTGGAAGCGGGGAAGTAAAACTGGGGCTTTGGTCGCTTGCAGCAAAGCAGAAGCTCCTGCAAAGCCCCGGGTGTGCAGCGAGCCCTGGGAAGGCTGAGCAGAGTCTGTCCCTCCGGCTGCTGCCCACGGACGTGCTGGTGTGCGGAGCGGGGTCCCTGTCACCTCCTCTCCCAGTTGCCCCCCAGCCCCAGGTGCTGTCCCAGCAGGTCCCAGGCTGCTCCCCTGCTGGTCCCAGGGTGCAGGGTCAGGAGGGGACCCGTGGGGTGCTGGTAGCACCCGGTAGAGCCGGACCCCCCCTGCTTGGGGTGCTCAGGATGTTCCTTGCAGCAAGAAAACTTCCATTCTTTGTCTCTTCCAAGGAAAAAATGATTTATGAGGCTTTGCTAAGGTGCGCTGCGGTTAGATGATAGTTATTGATTCCTATAAATACATGTGTAGGACAAAGCAACTAATCACATCCGCACTCAGTTGACACAGGGCTGTGTTCACGCAGAGACTGGTAATTTCAGGAGAACTATTGATTTCCCTCATTTCATCCCCCGGCACCGCGCATGGGGCGACGGCACCTCTGGGGTGGCACGGAGCCGGCCGTGGCGTTCGCCCAGGATTTCCCACCGCTCCGCCTGGCTTCCGAAAGCCCCGATCGGCTCCCGTTTTCTCGTGTACCGGGTGAAATAGCATCATGCCTGGAAGCGGGCAGATTTGCTATGGCAGCAGGGAATCGGAGGACTTGGTTTAGGAGCAAATGACCCCAGGTGCGGCGAATGCGATGGGGAGGGAGTGGGTGCGCGGGGGGCTCGGCAGTGCCGGCCGATGAGGCTCTGCTGCTTCACCCATTTATTTGTTTTGCTGGTGAGATGTAAAATATTTGCATTCGGGTTTAATAACTGAAGGGCTGATTATTGCATCCTGGGGTGAGAGGTGATGGGAACTCTCGCTTATCTGCCTCTCCATCAAAGGGAGCTTCAGGGAACAGTCCTGGAGATGTGAGGCTGTTGCTCCTGTGGAGGCACAGGGAGAATGGCTGCAACGGCACTGAAGTTACTCTCCAAATTGCAAACTATCCTTAAGACTTCCAGCAGGTAGAAATGTACCCCTTGAAAGCAGACAGAAAAAAGCCCCATTCCTCCCCCAAACACGGTGCCCAGGGTGATGCCTGGGTTTGGTGGAGGCATGGGGAGGACAAACCTGGCCACCGCCGGCACTGGGACAGGCCCCCGCGCTCACTGGCAGTCGAGGCAGAAAACCAGCACCTCCATTCCGCCGCTTCTCATTTACCCCAGGGAATTGCCTCCCGTTCCAAAAAATCTGAGGGCTAACAATTTTCTACCCCTTTTAAAAAAATTGTTATTAATTTCTCCCTTTTTCTGAGCAATGAAGAGCAGAGGAGAGCACACCGAAGTGTGTGTGTGGGGTGCTCAGCCCCCTCCCCCCACCCTCCAGCCAACACCAGCAATGAGAAATTTTACGGAAAGGAGGAATTTTTGCCCCCTGATGCTGCTGGTGGGAAATGCCAGAGGCAGGCAGCTGCCATGGGCTTTCCTCATCAACATCACATCCCAACAAGAAGAGACCCCTGAGAACTACAACTTTTCCCCTGCCGGGCTTCCACCCTCCCAAGTATTGGTCGGTCCGCAGCCTTTCTGGCACGACCCCTGTGTTAGCCAGAAATACGGGGTTTTTTGGGGAGCGACGGGACAAGGGTAGAGCCGGGGAGCAGCCCCCCCATCGCCCGCAGCCTCCAGCCCCCTGCTCCCCCTCTCTCCTCGGCGCTGGCAGGCTTTTGCCCCCACCCCTGCTCAGGAGAATTCGCCAAAGCACCGCCAGGCCACCGGCGTCTTTCGAACCCCTTTTAGCAGCTCTTTGGTTAGATCTGGTGCACCGAGAGGCACTGGCATTATTCCAGCGGTTGCTGCAGCAGCAGCTTGGGGTATAAAGCCAGCGGCTTTCTAAGGGTGCTATTACTCACCACTCTTGCAGAGACCCTTATAATTCATCTATTGTGCGGGCAGGATTTCTCCGGAGTGAGTTCCATTAAGCTGCATGTGAGGGTTAATTAATTTTTAATGTTAACAACCTTTTCTTTGTATCACATGGCGGCTCATCAAGTTCTGGGGGGGAGAAAAAGCCCACCTTCCCACAGCAGCGGCTCAGCTCTTCGCTGAGAACGTCTTTCAGCAATTATATATGTGAACGTAATTTTCTCTGCTTATAGCTCTACCCTGTAATCTAGGGAAAGTGACATTTTCCACTGCACAATATGGGTTAGGCTTTCGTTCTGATGATGTTGCCTTTGCCAATAGATTTTTTCCCAGTGGCATATGGCACGCAATGTTACATCTGCTCCCATTTCCAAGAGATCCTCTACCCTTTGTTGAATTTTTACAAATGCTATCAGTCTAAATAATCCAGAAGGCTGCTATGGCAACAAAACGAGAACTCAGTTTCTCTCTCTTTCCTTTTTTTTTTCTTTTTTTAACCCTGGAGTACAAGGGAGAATGACACTGGCTACGTCTTCCAGCAACCAGCAATGGTGGTGTTGATGCCTTGGGATGGGGTTTGGGTCCCGATCAAACCCCACTGCGCTCCCATGTCTGTCGGCATTGTCCTACATGCAGGAAAGAGCGGAGCAAAACCCTCAAATGATCTCTTTATATGGGCTGTGTCACTCTGGTTTTGAAGCTGGATGTGACCTTTTTAACACTGAACATGCCTGAGTGGGTAAATGAAAAGCTGCTCATTGCTGGCTGCTGGAAAATCCTTTTATCCCACTTGAGCATCCCGCACCGGCCCACTGCAGGGAGGCACAGGGAGCACCTGGGCCAGCGGAGGAGCAGCTTCCACCTATTCGGGGAAAATTTGAATTTCTGCAGACATACTAACTTCTCTAAAAGGGTCCACCAGGAATCTCTGAGACTGGAACCCCTTTGGACAGCTTTCCCTCTCCTGCTCCTCCAGGTGCTCTAATTGCCTTGTTAACCAACCATCCTCTGTTCATAGCATTGCCCTCGCAGCCTTGTTATCTGTTTTGATCATTTTTATCCCCATTTCTGTGCTGCTTCCATGGGGAACCTACTAGGTGGCTTTTTCTATCAACAGCGATGGGAGCACGGTCCTTCATCTAATCCTCCAGGACTGAAGGCATGTATGTCATGCAAAAACTTGTTCCAGTAGTCTCAATGTGGAGCTGTTCTGCGTCAGCTGGAGATAAAAATTAGAGAATGAAATAAAGCCACAATTCTGGCTTGAATTAGCCAGCAGCTCGTGTAGCAAATAAAAATCAGTGAGGCGCAGAGCAGATAAGGTCAGCAAGGGGCTCTTCAAGACTGTCTCCATTCATTGAAAGCTACTTCCAGGTCGTGGCCTCCTAAGAACTCAGACACACAAATTGTCTTAATTTCTGCTGGGAAAAGCATCCAGAGCTATGGTCCACCATTAGCCAGGCCCTGGTTTTGAGTGGTCCGCATGGGAGCAGGTTTTTAAGGAGACTTCTAATGCTGTGTCCCAAAGACAGCTTTCAAGAGTTTGACCTTACCCCTAGGATGCTAAAATTTTTGAAAACCCTGCTGTAAAAGAAAAACCCAGCACATGTCACTGGGTAAGGGCCAGCTTAGGCAGTGAAACAGCTGAAGCAGGGCATAAATAAATCAGATATAAATATGCTTTATTAAAGCAACTAAAATGATCTATCAAGACCCACATTAATCTGCACTTTCTCCTGCCAGCTCACCTTCACTGCACATGCACCCAGGGAAACAGAGGGAGGAGAAAGGACAAGGTTTATGGGTTAAATATTTACCACCAGTGGTGTTAATGACTATTTTTAAATCCATATTTGCATTTCTCCTGAACACAGAAAAATCAGCCTGGGATGATGAGTTAGGGATAAGACGTGCCTTTGCTGGGGGCTCTTTGTAGCAGTGGCACTGTGCACCTGAAGCAGCCCTGCTTCATCCCTCACTCTGTTTTTTGGTAGCAAAACTCCAGAAGATGCTACAATCCTTTAGCTAAATGCGGTGGACCTTGTACTGACCCTGCACGGGCGTAACACGGCCACCCCGACCTCCTCAGCTGGAGCCGTATCGGGATGAAGGCTCTCCGAGAAAAACAACATAAACCCCATGGGCATCTGTGGTGGGAGAGCTCCCCGAGGCAATTTCCCCCATCTCACGGCCACGGCGGAGGGTGCAGGGTCTTATACAAGAGTGTCCTTCCAAATGAGCACCGCAGAAATTCATCCACTGAACCAATTAACTTAACGAGCGAGGCAAAAATAGGTAGCAGTTCACTCACAAAGGGGAGTTGTGCCGAGTCCTAGAGAAGATGCAAATCACTTGGATAATTAGTAGCAGATAAACACATCTGGCATCAGAAGGCCACCGCGCTGTGAACCGTTGCTCTCACCTGGATTTTGTTTCCTTGGAGGGAGAAACCGGGACGGGCAGCGTCCCCGAGGCGTTCCCACCCGCAGCACGGCCGGGGGTCTGCCGGGGTCTCGCCCCACACCCGCGCGTCCCCACACACACTCCGGCTGGGAAATCCCTCTCTGTCACAGCTACAAAGCATAGCCCGGGACGTATCTCCTTATTTTTCGGTAATGCTTTTTGACGTGAGGTGGTCAGCCCGGGGCAGAGGGATGCTTGGGATGGGTATTTGGGTACTGCTGATTATGGCTCGAAATGAAATTTGTTAGCAAACCGCTTCTAATTACTGGCGCTTTCAGGCACCAGCTGTCCCACGCGTGCGATGCCAGGCTTCGCCGGCGGCCGGCTTGCAGCCAGGGCCGGTGCGCGGCGCTTCCCGGCACGGTCCCTCTCCCGCAGCTCCATCCCAGCCCTGACCCACGGGAATAGGACGGGTTTGCAAGGGGTTTGTCATCTCGACACTGAACACCTCAGGAGAGCCCTCGGCCATAAGAAACCTGTCAGACCATTCTGGTACAAAGGTATTAAGTTAATAAAAATTGTCTATAAAATCAGACACGAGGCATCGCGGTTTTATGAAGATCTAAACCGCGCAGTCTGTTTTATTGCTGTCCTTTATAAACTATCTGCCCAAAACTCTTTGTTAGGTCTATAACTAAAAGACAGCCCATATCCAAATTTATTGTGTTTTGAAGACAGTCAATTACCTGGTCTACTGAAGGGGATGGTTCACTGTTAAAACCTTGATCAAAACGAGCACCTCCCAGGGGAGCAGTGACATTGCCCAGCAGCAATGTCCCCAGATTCAAGGGACGTGGTGCAGAATAGGCTCCGGGGGTGTCTGGCACAGCACAGCACCTGCACATCTCCAAACGCTGCTCATTTGCAGGGAGAAAAATGCATCGGCTTACGGAGAGGAGCACGGGGACGGCTCCTGGGAGGTGTACCGGTGATGGGGTCCGGCATCACCCGCAGCAAAGCCAGGCCATCCGCTGGGCACCGGGGGCTGTCCCGTCCCGATGGAAATGGGCTTTGGTGCATGGGCAGACCACAATTTCCAACCTCAGCAATCTGGGAGTAAGGCACTCAGTATAGACTTCAGACGTATGATTTATTTATTACAGCCCCAGTGTGTTCTAGATAGTGAGGGAAACGAGTCTTTGGCCACGTGTGGGAGAAAAGCTGCTGGAAATGGGGCAGGAGCTGGTTGTTGATGCTGGCAACTGCCCTTGTGCCGGCTGTGGGACACGTCTTGTGACAGTACTGGGAGAAACGGGATGTGCCAGAGGCATGCAAAGTCAGAAGAGCAGTAATTTCTAGTGTATTCTGTATGCATGTACAAACACACACACACACACACATATATATATATATATATATATGCATAGATGTATGTAGGTCCTCAGTAAGAGCAAGGCTGCCATGAGCGACCTTATGAAAGCAAATCTGGGCATGGTGGGAGAAAAGAGAAGCCCTCAGCACACAGACCAGCACCTTCCAGGGCTTCGCAGGGTGAGAGGTGTTTTCGGGTATGACAGCAAAGACGGTGCAGATGCCCACTGCCGTGCTTCGCCACTGCATGGCGTGACCCTGCGGCGCCAGGAGCGGCAAGGGTCCGGGGCAGGACCGATGCGAACGTGGGACGTGGGGCCAAGGCATCATCGCAAGCGCTAAAGAAATCGCCGTGAAAACCCTCAGACGTGAAAACAGTTGCATTGTGCGTTTCTGAACAGGCTGGCAAATGAATTATTCAGAGCAAAATAATCAGTGTGAGAACTGGTGTTTGTTAGGCTCATACAAATAATTGCATTAGCTAGCAGAAAATGATTAATAGTAATAGTTTTGTGGCTGTGGCCGGCTTTTGCATATCACATGCGAGCAGGGCTGGTATATTGTGGAAAACCAGAGCCTGTGTTGGTGCTGAAAGCAGCACCTCCACCTGGCGGGGCTCAGCTCTGCCGCTTTCCATCACTGTACGCAGCGTTTACCCGTTCAAGTGGGTCCTGCGGCTTCCTGGAGGACTCGGGAGGTTTCAGTGGGATTATTCAGGTAACGGCGTAGCTCTGCGAGTGCGGGCTGTGGTGCCTCCAGGCGATGTTCCTGGCCGCTTCTGTCCAAGGGATCAATGACATGGCTTAAAAACAAATTACCACCTCCAGGCAATATTTAAGGCCATGATAAAGATATGGAGAAGACCTGAAGTTTGGTAGCACTTGCCTGATAGCACCTCATCCCAACAGCCAACCTTAGCGGGCGCTGCAGTTTTTAAATGCTGATTTCTTCCTCTATTTGGGAAAGAGAAATGCCTGTGTCATGACAGATCCCAGTCTTGCATGGCTTGCTGGTGCTATAAATATTTTACAACCTCTTGTAGCACTGCTGGAGGAGATTTTGCGTATCCCGACCCCTTCCCACACAGCAACCTGCCCAGGCAGCAAACAGACTACGCGGCCAGAGCAGCTCTTGCAGCCGTCAGCCAAATGCCACCACAAATGAGGAGCAGCACTAAAACCTGCTGAGGCTTTAGCAGATTTTAGTGCAGCACCTTCTCTTCCCAGGCCAACCCTCTCCGCGGGGGAGCAGCTACACGAGGAGGAGGAATGAGCTCCCCTGCATCCCACCCAGCCTGCCTCCAAATGGTTTTCAGCTCGTGGCTCGAGAATAAAAGAGTCACCTTGGAAATTGCAATGTGAGCTTGGTTTATCTTTAAAAGCACACGTCTTTTCATAATTGGCACTCGCTTCTCCATGAAGTTCTCAACCACAGCGCTGGCGGGGGAAAGCGCTCTGTGTTTTATACCTGCTTTCACCCAGCCGCAGTCCGGGGAAAATCCGTCACCCGGCTGCCACAGATGAACAGGTTGTTGGTGAAACCTCATTATCTGGGGCGTCATTAACTTCCAGCGTCATCCGCACAGCGTCCCATCTGGCACACATCAAATGCAAACAAAGGCACGAGCAGGAGTGTGCGAGATCTCAGGGTATTTCGCAAAGGGTTGTTGAATGGAAAACAAGTGCTTTTTGGGCAGCAGAAAGCGGGTTTCAAGCTCAAGATACCTATGTACGTATGTGTATATATATGTATATATATACACACACATATATATATATAAAAAAAAGAGATTTTTTTCCTCCCTTGGATGACTACCAAGCTCCATTCTACTGATTGATCCCCCTCAGCCGCAGAGTACCGAATGGCTCCGACTGCTGGCTGCTGCCGCAGACAGATGTGATCTGCCCAGAAGGGACAGCAATTAATCATTTTTGTCATCAAAAAGCAGTTTTTCTTGAAGGTTACAGTGCAATCTAATCACAGGCCTTTTCCCCTCCAACAAGGTGCATCTGATGGATATAGACGTGGCAGTAGAGCTCCTGGTTGGATGGAGGTTTTGCCATCATCATCCCGCAGGGGTATTTTTTCGGTAGGATTTGGGATGGCCTCACACTTGGTGTGAGCTGGAAGGGACAGGGTGGGGGTCCTCCCTTCCCAGTGACACCCAGAGGGATGTTAGAGGGGTTTCGGGCAGAAATGGGGCTCTCCAAAAGGCCTCCTAAGCATTGTTTTTATTGATGCCGCCTTTGGGACTTCAGTCACAAAGATCCACTATTGCAAAGAAAAAAGGCATCAATGGTGAAGTCCAAAAGTCCCACAAATTGGAGAGACGTAGGGTGGAGCCCTGTCTGATTTCCTCCATCCAAATTCTGCCTCCCTCTGCCAAATTTTCACTCATTGCGAGATCCAAAAATATAACTGCCCTACCGTGCACTTTTGGACAAAATGTTCGAAAAACTGCTCGTCACATGCAAAAGCCAGGCTGATAACACCGATTCCCTACAAGGACAAAACCAACTGAGTTCTCACAGCCCGGTGCAAACACTGAGTCATCCTCCAGCCTCTGGAGCTGCTCAGGATCCCAGTTAACCACTTGGTTGTTCCCACAACAGCAGCAAGGGGGGAAATTCCCAAGTAGCACCTCCAGCACCCATGTATATAGGGATTTGAGATGCCACACCATGTCAGTGACGTGGGGTGTCCTCCCGTGTCATTGCCAATAACCAACACAGGAGCAGGAGATGGAGCATGAGAAAAGTCTGTGCTGAGCAGGTGGGAACCCTCTTTCATGTTAAGCACCAGCCTCATCTCACACCACAACACCTAAACCATCATGTTGCAATGAACTGATTTCCCTGCAGCCTGCCCCTGCCCAGCTCTCCACGCTGCTCATCCTTCCCTGGAGAAATCCGTTTTTTCCTTGCATGGACTGGTTGCATCTACTGGCATGCGGAGCTCATCCTCGACCCTCCCGTACGGAGCAAAAGCTGGATTTGCCGCAGGGTGCTGTCTTTGGGGCTCTGGCTGATGCGTGGGTTAACAGCAGTCTCTTTTCTTGATGGACTCCCCATTTTTAAGGATTGATACTTGAAAAAAACCCCACCCAAACCCAAGAAGAAAAGGAAAGAAGAGCCATTGTGAGCTCAGGGATGGATGCCAGCGCAAAGGGAGTTTATTCTCTGCCTGCAACGCTGAAGCACGGAGGGGAAAGCAGCGACTGCTGCCTTGGCTCAGCTACGCACCAGCTGTGTGCGGGCACCAGGACCACAAACGGTGCTCCGCAGCTGCGGGCGCAGCCGCTTAGATGCTCTTTGCAAGACAACACGGCCAAAAAAACCCCATTGAAAATCAAGAAGTGATCATATGTACAGTGCCTATCTGGTATGTGAGTGCAAGAGCAAGCCTCCTGTTTGCTTTTGGCCTCATCAGGTTGGTGCAATTGGGGAGTGCTGGGTCCGTCCCAGCACCGGGGCTGACCCCCTGCGCCGTGGTCCCGACTGCAACACCCAGCAGCTCACGGACACTTTGCCTTGTATGCGAAACAGCCCACCATGTCACGTTTGGAGGATTTATAGAAAATAAGGAGGCGTTGGGTCTCTATCCACTGAGCATGCCCACCTCACACCAGGTTATAATTTCCAGTTTATAACTTCACTTTGCTTGAGTCGTGGTTGAATATCCAGCGCTGCGTGTGCAGTCTTGCTTTTTAACATCGCTTCTGAAATGCCAGAGACGCTTTCCATTCTGCGCTCCCTGAAAAGGCAGGATTTCTGCCCGACTCTGATCTTTAAAGCTCCGTCATGATAAAAATAGATAGAAAGGAAAAAAACCCCATGCTGGCTCTAGCACCTCTGGCCCGCAGGCTCCTGGCTGGGTCCTTCAGGAGCGGCAGGCAGCGGTGGTTCACAACTGTCGCCTGAGAAGAGGCAATTTCTGTAATATTAGACAATTACCGGTGATTTCGAGAAGAATACCCCAAAACCTTCGTTGTGCAACATTTTCTCAGAACGACTTCTTCAATATTTGGTTGCCGCTTCCCGACATGCCCCTTGGTCCCTGCCCGAGCATCCCTCCTCTCTCTTGGAGGAGCCCTGCCTGCGCCCACGGCAGCCTGGCTCCTGCCACCTTGTGTGTCTGAGCCTTTCACTCTTGGATCACATTGGCTTCAACTCCTATTTCTCCCTTTGATTCTCCCGGAATGAACTTTAAACAGCCTCCTCCGTGTCTCCTTGGTCTTGGTCTGGAAGGCAGTTGCCATGTGAGAACTCATCTGATTATGTTTCTTTTAGCTTTTTTTTCCTTACATACTTTTTTTTTTTTTCCCCTTTTTGCTTCTGTTTTCTGATGCCGAGGTCGTGCAGGTATCATCACGGATAACACCCTCGGGGCTCAGCCTGCTCGTGAACCTGGGGAGGGAGCTGGACTCTGTGCCAAGCTGGGGACACTCGGCCAGGGGAACCGCCTGGTCCGTCAGGTTTGTTCTGCTAAAATCAGAGGCAACTCCAAATACGAAAACGCTGGCAAAGGGGCTAGTGAGCACCCAGCCTCCCCCAGCACCACCACAGTCAGAAACCGCCCTTCACATAACTACTCCAACAGCTCCAAGCTATAAATCCTACCACCAGCTTCCCCTCCGTGTACAGGACTGGGAAGTACCGGCGTCGTTCCCAGGTGCAGCAGTGCCTGTACGAGCAGAAGCCGTAAATACCATCCCAGAGATGTATCACAGGCTCAGGAGACACAGCTGAAAAATGGGAACAAATTAGGAAAATAGTGATAAATATAAATAATATTCTTTTCCTGAACCATTGTATTTCTGTCAATGTGACTCGGAGGTTTTTCATTTATTGTCTCTGATTTTCCCATTTCTTAAAAAGCAGAAAGGTCAGGGAAGTGATTTCTGTCACAGCAATTCAGAGGAGGAAATTTGTTGAAGGACTTTTTCAAAGAGGAAAATACAAAAGGATTGCTTTTCTTAAAAAAAAAAAAAGATGACTGGCAATAAAAAAACAGCCATAAAGCAAGCAACTTTCTAAAAAGATTATTTTAACAACATTTGACAACAGTAATGGTGAGTTATTCTGAAAAAGGGAGTCTGTTTTTGCAGTGGCACAAGGAGGGGAGAATGGGGTAGAGGGGAGCCTGCTTGTTTGGCTTGGGTATTTTGAGAAATAGGGAAACTGGATAACTCGGACGGCGAGGATGAAAGGTGATATATTTCTTGGTAAAACTGCTAATAAGAACAAAGAGGTTTATCAATGTTATATTCTCTGTGTCTTGAGGACCTTCCCGTATTTTAGCCAAATTTCTGAACCTACGCAAACCCAACAGACGGGAGAGAGCAGAAGTAAAGCCTCTGTGGATTTATGTTGTTAAGCTGGGAAAATAATGATAACGGATGGGCTCCAGGCCAGGCGGTACGGGCTGGAGAAAGCTTTGCCGGTTTGCGTGCCAGGTAATTTCTGACCTGAGAAACGTGAGCCACAGCCATCTTAAAAGCAAATTTCTGACTTGTCTAATTGCTTAGCGATGTTGAAAGACTGACTAAACAGTCAATAGGGAAAGATGAGGCTTTGCCTTGCCCTGGGGACAAGGACTAGCCGGGGTCGGATGGGGCAATCCTGACCGGGGCTTGCTGGGTCGGGCAGGGGAGCTTCCCCGTCCAGGAGAGATGCTCACGCCGCGACCAAGCTGGTGGACTCTCCCTGCAGACATCTCGTCTTTGGGAGCTGGCTGGCTTCAGGGCACTTTTAAAGTGTCACTTGTTTAAATTTCGCTGTTTAAGCTAATGCCCCTGCTGCAGGGCTGACGTGGCCGTAGCAGTCAAAATGCAGTTCTGGCTTAAAAATAACATCCCTGTGGAGGGCTTCATTTTAGATCCATTTTTCATGCAAACTTATGGAAAAGGTCTCGTTTAATCCATTTCTAGATGGAAGAGGGGTTGGATCTCTGTAAACAGTGATGTGGTACCATTAATAACACCTTGTAACTTGCTGGGCCTGCATGCATAGGCTTCTCGGCAGAGTAAAGCTCTGCTTGTAGATAAGATGGAGAGTTTATAAAGCAGCATAATTAATAACCCGCTATATTATTGCCTACCCATCCTTCCTGCCAGCCCACAACAGGCCCAAGTAAATGACGATTACTAGAGAAAATGACACAGAAATATGGCTCCAGCATTGCTCCAGAAAGCGCTAATATCTTCTTAGAAGTTATTTGGCCATTAGGAGCGATTGGGAAGGGTACCGCTCCCGACGGAATAGAGCTGCTTGTTCGCTGAGCCTGCCTCACCGTGACGTATGGCTGCCTGCTTTATCCCAGTGTTGAAGCAGAACCGGGGCTGATGGATGTCTGCTGTGCTTCATCTGTCAGAGAGTGACAATCTAGATTGATTATCCCTAATTTTGAGTCTGGTTTAGCAGATTATTTCAGTCAATTCCCCATCAGTTCCTAGCAGGCAAGCAAAATGTTTTTGCCTTGGGTTTTCCTTAAGTAATGCTGTAATTTTGGGGCTACTGTTAATCAACAGAAATGAGGCCAGATTTCAAGGTAATTAAACCCCTAATTAAGCACCCGAGCACCTCTGTAGTCCAGCCCGGGATGCATGGAGGGGCTGGTTACAAAGCCCACGTGTGTGGCGGGCAGAGCTTGCAGGGGGAAAAAACCACACCACCATATAACAAGACCAATAACAGTCTCCCGGGGAGGAAAACAAACACCTCCAACTTTTATTTTCCAGTTGTATTAATTATTCAAGAACCGAGAGAGAAGCTGGGAAGTACGAACCTGGCTCGGCGAGAGGAATGGTTGCTGGTTTGAGAGGAAGGTGGAAAGGGGCTGCATCGCATCCCAGGGTCCCCGAGCTGCGACCCCCCGAGGACGAGCCAGCGGCAAGCACACCAAAGTCAGCACCTCCCAGCTCTTAGGGGAGATGAAATCGATTTTTAAAATAAATGATGGGGGATGGATTTGGTTTTTTTTGGTGGATCCCCCCGGGGAGACCCTGCGCGACCCCTGTTGCCTTACCTGGGCTGTATCTGTCTGCGACGGTCAGGGCTTGGGGCTGTCGTTGGCTTTTCTTTTTAGAGAGGGCTGCAAAGAACCATTCACCTAAATAAACCCAAAGGGACATGGGGCTGCTGACACGCAGTGAGATTTGCACTGGGGGCGAATGCTTTCTCCTAAGGGATCACGGCTTCCTCTGCTCGGTAAGCAGACGTGGTCGTTTCATACATCTGTTGAGAATACTTAGGTTTTTTGACACTATAAAACTTGTTTTCAGAGAAAAGAGTCCCTGAAGCCCAAAAATGTGCTCCGTCTCTGAGAGCTTTCCCAGTCCCCCAAATTCAGTGGGCACAATAACTCGCCCAACGCAAGTGTCAGGTTTAACCTCATCATTAGCACTTTCCCCATTGCGTATTTACAGTTGCGTGGGGCTGGGCTCACAATCTCCTCCTCATTTTCCCCCGCGGCTGCTGGGGACGGCAAAATCTTTTCCAGGGCTGTAATTTGGAAATAATGTTCGTCAAGAGACTAAAGAACAGCAGGATCAAATTGGTGCTGTTCTCCCGGCAGGCTGCCAGAGAGGAGAAAACGATGGCCGGCGGGGGCTGCTTGAAAGGATGGATGAGGGGCAAGGCATGCCAGCCGCTCCTGCGAGAGCTGAAACTAAAATATTGCAAATTGCAATTGTTTTCTATGGGGTGGTTTGTAATATGTCCATCGCAGTGCACCCCGCATCCCGCCAAGCAGCAGGGAGAGGCTGGAGGCTCTGGCTGAAGCGCTCGCGTTGCTCCATCATACCTTTTCCTGACCCAAAATCATGCTTGGGAATATTTTCACAACCCGAAGGAGAGCTGAGTCTCCTCTGTCATGTTGATTTCCAAGCAGCTTAGCCCCAGCTCATCTTAAACAGCCTGATATCTCAACTAGAAAATTCCCGCAGGAATAAGTGTTTGTGCTGCGTTTCTGTTGCAACTGCCAGAAAAACAAATCAAAGAGCTTTTCTTGCCAACATATTGAGCCCTGACACCAAGAAAGACGTTTTCCAGCAGCGCTAACGGAGGGCATGGTCCCCAGCCAAAAATGTCCAACACCCAGTGAGGGCTGAGAGCATCATGAGAGCTGCCGCTGTCTGTAGGCGCTATTGGGGAGTACGTCCATATCGACAGTTTCTATTGCCGGTGCAATTGCCAGCTCTATACAAAGCATTTTCTTTACAAAGAAGCATTTTATTTTAGCTGCAGGTATGAGTAAGAGCATTAATGTGATTGCCTGCAACGCAGGACGTCAACCAAGGAGGAGGCAGTGAGGGTAATGAGACCTTGGGCAAGGAACAAAATTTGATTTTGAAGGATGAGGCTCCCTCCGGGGGATGCTGGGTTTTCTGATACAAAACACTTGCCTGTGCCTGGAAGCAAAGCCTGAACCTATGCAGCCCTGCCTGCTGGGGAAGAGAGGAGGAAATGAAGGTAAAAGCTTGCTCCCTTTTCCTTAGGGAGGGAAAAAGGAGAGGGGAGCAAGGCTCCGCACCCCGACCCAGCCGCCCCAGGGTTCATCTCAAGGAGCGGAAAACAAATATTTTGCGGCTCCCCACAGATATCAAACCCACTCCCAGGGCACAGGCAAGACTGTTGACAGGCCAAAGGTTTTTTTCTCTTAACACCCCATTTTCACGATTCAAATGTCGGTAGAAGCGCTGAACTTTGTGCATCTCTCACCCCAGGATGCTGCAAAAGGCCCGACCCCGCAGCGTCACACTGCCCCGAGTGTGTGGGGGGCACCGGAGGATGCGAACTCCGCGCTCCGATGCCGATTCCGTGCGGTGCAGGAAGAGCGGAGCACCCGGGAAGGTGGGCATCGCACTGCGGCTCGCTGGCTCTGGGGACCACTGGGGACTACCCCAAGCAGGGCTACCAGCATTTCATGGGGGATCAACTACCTCGAAGTGAAAAAAAACCCTCTTGGGCTGGTAAACCACGCCGGGTGTGCAAAACAAAAGGCTACACTGAGCGCCGCAGCGACAGTGGATTTGCGCTAATAAATTCTGCCCGAGCTGGGATGATTTTCTGTCGTTCTCATGAGCAGAGACAAGCTGAATCCCATGTACTAAATGGCATTTTGGCACTTAGCAGCAAATGATGGATTTCTCTCGGCCACCTCCCCCCTCTCCTCCCTAATGAGCTCAAAGCAGTTGGTGAACAGCACTGGATCTTTAATTTGATAAGAAGTGTGCGAGAAGAACAGGTATTTGTTCTGGGCAGGCTGCTTTAATCAGTTCAGGATTTAAAGTGATGGGCTTCAGGGCAGTTACCAGTTTACCGGTGCGCTCTTTGCAGCCCTTGTGATGTTGCAGGGAGCCCACCCGAATGCCTTGCTTGGGTTTCGGGATTTTTCCCCGTTACAGTCTCATCCTGGCATCCTGCAGAGCAACTCTCTCCCCTTGACCAGGTTTTCTCCAGCTCTGCGTTTGCACCTTTTGGCGTTGGCCAGGACCCGAGCCCGTGCTCAGGTCGTCTTATAGACACCATATGTATCTTATACATACCAATGCCTTGAAGGTGGCCATGTGCAAGGGCTGGGGGCAGCAGGAGTGGCCTCGTTCCTCACTCAGCTCATTCATCTTGGAGAAGGGGTACCCCAGGGGAGCAGAGCCACTGCCAGCAGTAGTCCCCCAGGGAGCACCCCCTTTTCCACACTAACATCATGTAGGACCCCCCACTCCCCCCACCCCATCTCGCACGCAGGCGGCAGCGGGGCTGCTTTGACTCTTGATTCTTTAAGCCCTATGAGGCTGTTAAGCCGTTATCCTCATGCTGGCTGGGGCTTTAGCTTCAGTGTAACTCTATTTTCCGCAATGGTCTTGCTGCTGTAGGCGGAAAAAGCCCCATAACTCATATGGTTTTGAAGTGCCTTAAAATCCCAGTGGGAAACGCGGCGCATGCTTTTGTGCAAAGGTTTAATGCACGCTTTAGTGTACGCTTCTGTGCATGCTTTCGTGCACATTTTAATGCACGCTCTTGTGAAAGGGGATGCTGGGCAATGCAGGGGAAGGATGAGCGTGGCAGAAGCCTCTGGGAAGGGTCCCCACGGGGGACCTGCCGTGGCGGAGGGGGCAGGAGCATCGCACCCCCCTGGTACCCAGGCTTCGGCCGCAGCAATGCCAGCCCTGGGTCCTCGCTAACAAAGAGCGAAGGGGCTGTTAGCCAAACACTTGGATTTCTCCGAACAGCCCCGCTGAAAAAAATAGGTTGGGAAGACGAAGAGCGACTCGCAAGCTCGGGGTGCAGGGCGAGGGCGGCTGAGCCCTCCCATGGCTGTTTCCATCGGGTTTCGCTTTAAAATGGTTTTGGTGGGAAGGCAAAGGTGAAGCCTGCAGGAGGGAGCGCAAAGCGACAGTCACTGGTGCCACCGAATTTACACAGGGGGAAAAAAAAAAAGTGGTTTTACTCCAAGGGCTGCGACACCCTGTGAGACATAAATGCCCCGTTTCAGCTGAGCATCCGCAGGGCTGGTGGGGTGACACCGGGGCTCATCTCGGGGCGGCTGAATCTCAGGGTTAAGCTACAACATCCTTTAACCTGGCAGAAACCCGGCTGGGAAGAAAGGGCTGGGTGTCCTTCTCCTTTGACAGGGCTAGACAAGAGTCACAGCTCTGCTCCTCGATGCAGAGAAACAGCAGGTGAAAAGTGCTAGTCTGTACTTAAATACAGGGGAGGGGGAGAAGGAAACATCCAGGAGGAGACAACATTTAACGAACACGCTTGTCACTCAGTGGTTATTGACAAGACTAATTCGTTCCTAAATGCTGCAATAAAATGATTCCCAGAATAGTGCAGCTGTATGATTACAAGCAAAGTAATAATTAAATCTTATTTATTGGTTTTCATATATATGCATGTGAATGTGTGTGTAATGTTAAATATTGTTGAAGTAGGAAGGTGAAGCACCTAGAAATCTTGAAAACCATCCTCAGACCCCAGCTTTGCTGCTATGCTCATCAGGAACAGGACCCGGCTCTAAATAATCCATCCTGCGAAGGTGCTCCTTGCTGGAACTCCAAGTGCTTTCACATCTGTCCTTAGAAATTGTCTCACAAAGCAAGGTGGATATTTTCTATTGCCATAGCATGGGCATGGGAGATATTACCTGTTACAAGCCCCTGGTCTAATTTTCTACAACTTGTCAAGTAACCATGGGATTCAAGTCTCCATAGAAACATCTGTCATTTTATAAATGTTTACCCGTAAAAAAATTAATTGGTGATAGATGCCTTGTGGGCCTCATTTCTTCTGCCAAACTGATTAAAATAGTACTGGGGGGGGGAGAAAAAAAGACAAGAAAAAGCTTTTGCTGTTTTTCTCCAAACAATTCAATCTTACCAGCTGTCACATAACGCAAACCATGCCCCAGGCTGCTTTTGGTGCCTAAGCTCTTCTGCTTCCCTTCTGACCTCTCGTTTTTGATAGCATTTCTTTAGAGATCCCTCCTGTTTGTGTAGCGCTTCTTTAGAGGGAAATGCTGTGTCAGCTATTAATATCAAATTACCGTTCATTCCGGAAAAAATACATCTCCTCCAGGACAGTGATGGATCCATGGGCTACTGCGCAATTGGGTGGCTGCGACAAGTGGGGCTGGGTGGGTTGGAAACCTGAATCAAAGCCTGATCTGGTTTAACAATTCGACAGCTTAGTTTCGGCTTTGGTCCCTTCAAAGCAGAGGGCAGGCTGGGCTGCCAAAGCCAGATAAGCAACTTTGCCGTGGAAGGCAGTAATGCCATCAAAGGCTTTGGGGATCCCGGTCCCTGGCTAGAGCTCAGGGCTCATATGAGTGTATAAACTATTTTAATTCAACAATATTTTCATTTTAGCCTCTCGTCTTCTGTCTCCCAAGTAATTCCTATTATTAACTAGCCACACAGCAATGGACTGATCAACAATCGGTACCCTCATGTTGATTTTATATATACAAAAGCAAAGGAAAGGACACGAGGAGAAATTTCCTACCTGGCGAGAGGGTTCAGGCAGCAGCAGAGGTTTCCCGTCAGGGTGGCTCCTGCCTCGCCAGACCCCCCCCCCAGACCTGATTCCTCACCTACCAGCTTCAGTCCCCAGACCCGCCAGCTCTTAACGCTTCAGAGAATATAATTGTTTTTAGGAGGGCCGGACAGCAGCCCCCACGGTGCAGACGCAGGCGGTCCCATGCGGTTGGAGTGCTTGGGATGCTGTGCAGTGCCAGCAGCCATCCGGACCAGGCAGCAGGTGATGATGCCGAGTGCGGCACGACAATTCCTACATCATTCTGCCTTTGCGGTTTGCCGTGGTACCAGGAACTCCTGGAGGAATTTGATATTTGCTTGCCTATAACAAAGTTATGGTTTGATACAGTTAAGAATAAGCTTTGCTGTAAACTTTAGAGATTCGTCATATCTCTCCTTGTTTACAAGACAGATTTTTTTGGTATGTTTTTAAGTTGAACCACTGAAACCAGGACATGTCACTCACAGGACCGTGCCCCCGTTCCTGCTGCTGTCCGGGGTGTAGCATGGCTCTTCTCCCACACTAAAACCCTGAAGTGAATTATCCTCCTGATCTGGATCAGAAACACGCTGGGCTTCATCCCCAGCAGTGCCACCGAGGCACGGCACAGAGTCAGCTCTTGGGATGCTAAAATGGAAGGAAGGACAGCAGGATGCTAAATTGGAAGGAAAAACAGTGGGGGTGAAGCCCCAGCCCCACTGGGGTGAGGCTGCCCTGTGGTTTGGACACTCTGCTTTTGCAGGGGGGCTGGACGGATTTGAGGTGTATCTCATTTGCAGCTAAGATTTTTCCATGAAATAATAGGTTTTGCTCCTAAAAATATTTTTCCTGCCACTTTACCAAAGCTTTGCCTTCTGTAACTCCTTACTCTATCCCACATCCCTCACTGCCTGCAGATAAACCCTCCTGTTACTCTGCCTCTAAGCCAGGTCCTGCCTCGCAGCCTCCCCAGGCCCCTGCAAAGAGCCGGTCCCCTGTGCCGTGCTGTCGTAGTTTAACCCCAGCCAGCAACTAAAGCACCACGCAGCCGCTCACTCATTGCCCCCCCATCCAGTGGGATGGGGGAGAGAAATGGGAAAAAAAAAGAGTCAAACTCGTGCATTGAGATATGAACAGTTTAATAGACAGAAAGGAAGAAATTAGTAATGGTAATAATAACAATTAAAAAATAGTAATAATAACAGAACTGGAATACACAAAACAAGTGACGCACAAGGAGATTGCTCACCACTCACTGACCGATGCCCAGTTAGTTCCCAAGCAGTGGTCCCCCCCAGGCCAACTCCCCCCAGTTTATATACTGGGCATGACATCATATGGTATAGAATATTCCTTTGGCCAGCTTGGGTCAGCTGTCCTGGCTGTGTCCCCCCCCCACTTCTTGTGCCCCTCCAGCCTTCTCGCTGGCTGGGCATGAGAAGCTGAAAAATCCTTGGCTTGGTCTAAACACTACTTAGCAACAACTGAAAACATCAGTATGTTATCGACATTCTTTTCATACTGAATCCAAACCATAACACTATACCAGCTACCAGAAAGAAAATTAACTCTATCCCAGCCGAAACCAGGACACATGCTGTTCTGTGCTGTGCCGTGTTGTCCTGTGCCACACTGTGCCGTGCCAGGGGCGTCTACTGCGTCCAGCTTGCACCCCCACATGGAGGGGAATCCTGAAGTTATTTAAAAGGAATAGACCTACGGAGGCTTCTGGTGACTCTGTAGACACCCCCAGCCCCCAATTTAGATGCTTAAAATCAAAGTGTACAAAAGCCCCAAGCCATGTAACACCTAAACAGTATATAAGTAACCAGATATTTCACTAAGAAAAAAACCCTCTTAATTATAACAGTCTCATAGTAAGAGAAAAAGTTATTTGGCCAACATTTTCAGACTCACTGGAGGACTAAACTGTTAAAACAAAAGAAAGAAAACCATATGAAATGAGAGTTTTGAGTGTTTTTTTTTCTCCCTGACCCAGAACAAATGATACCTCAAAATAAATGACGTAACACTTCATGACTTATTGTTCTTTAAAAAATCATTAAGTCAACAACTGTTAGTGCTGCCTGCTGGGAGCAAACTTGGGAATGCCATTAATATTAAAGTCCAGGACATCTGTCAGTGGAAATGCCGTCTCTTTCCAACTCTTTATTTGCAGGTTGAAAATAATTTCTGCAGTCAATACCTATTTGAGTCATACTTGCAGAAGAGTGAAAAATATCTCCTGGTTTATGGGTGTCAGATTCTCTGCTGGAGATCTGTGCCAAAATAAAGAATATTTAACTTTGAAGAAAAACTGAATTCTATTCACTGTGCCCCATAGGGAGTTACTTTTAAAGAAATTAGGGTACCAATAGTTGTAATTTAGAGTCTCTTACATGCCTAACACAAAACAATGAAAAACAAGACGTGCCGAAGTCTGCTCAATGCCTTGAGAAAATGTACTTTGAATTATTCAGAGGCAGTTTGTCTCGCACGTGGTGTGCACGAAGCCCCTCCATTAATCCCCCACTCTCAGGAGCCAAGGGCAGGGGAAAGCAGCCGTAGGAAGGAAAAGGTGTGTGAGCACACCTTGGCCGCTGCCGGCGAGATGTTTTGGCTCTGCCTCGCCGTGGCGTGGGGCGAAACCCCTCTGCCCTCCGTGGGATGCTGTGCCGCAATGCTGCGCTGGGATTCCCCATCTCCCAGAGCCTGTTTTTTGGAAGAGCGGCTCCTTCGGTAGCAGGCAAGCATAAGTGACTTAGAGCTTAGAGCATGCAGAGTATTAAAAATCCTTCTCTTTTTCCCTGGAAAATCACAGACTGTGACCTGGAGGGCAGTACTGCACGTCAGCCCGTGTGGGGCTCTGACATGAGACCATCGTCTTCCCCGCCAGCCTCTCCCAGCTCTCAGCTGGAGCTGTGCGTACTTTCTTTTCCTGACGGGGAAGATTTCCCTCCACAGAGAGCACTGGACATGGAGAAAGCTCTGGAAGTGTTGGCAAAGGGCCCTGGAGTGTGAAGTCTGGGAGCTTCGATGGGGGAGTGCAAGCAAAGGAGAGAAAAAACCCATTTGAAGAGCAAGTTGTGGGCACAGCGTGGCTCAGGGCTCCGCTCAGCACCTACGAATGCCAACAAGAATTTTACCTTTATTTTTAATATGTTCAAGCCCAAGGCCATTACGAAGCTTTTTCATTACAAGATTTGGTTCTGAATGCACCCTGGCAGCCCTTTAAGGGGATGCTTGCAACACAGAGAAACAAGAGGTCTCCCAATGATTGATGGAAATATAGAAATATTTGGAAACATTAACAGCAGGGTCAGACCGGAATGGAAACTCAATGAATCGGAGGTCCAGCTCAGCAATTTAAGTGGAACCAGCTTATCTGGAGGTCCTAAAATAGAGCTGGGTTGGTAACACTGCCCCGAGCCTCCACTTTTCAGCATAACGGTAAGGTTTTTTCACTGGGATTTCTGGCAGAGTTTTTGTTTGCGAGTTAAGCAAACCCTTGCAGAAATCTCTCTGGGACTGGCAGCGCCTGGGCTCCTTCTGCAGCGCGAGAGCAGAACCAGGGCTTTGCTTGGAGCCGCACGACTCGAGCGTGGCCCTGGCCACCTTCGCAGTGTGACCCTAAAGAGGTCCTTGAGGAATGAGAGCAATCTGGTGGCCTTTCTGCTTCTCCCCCCCTGCCACTTGAGCAAAAAGAAACTCATCCTTCAGTTTAGCAATAGGAAGTTATTACATAGCATAGTATATACAGGCAGGTAAACCTGCCTCCTCCGTGGAGCGGAGGATAACGTCGAAGCACTGTAGCCCGTGACAGATTATGGACAGGGCAAAATCTCTCATGTGGCCGGGGAAGATAGTCCCTCATTAATTTCCTCCAAGAGCCAGTTTATCGTGCACCAGTTGGCATGAAATAAAATCCAGTCTAGAATAACGGAGAGGTTATAAAGACTGAATGAAGCAGAAGAGCTGAGCTCTGCCTTGCTGCTGCAGTCTGGCCCCATTTGCATCCAGGAAGCAGGGAACAAGAAGTCTAAAAATTAGACCTAGCATTAATATTAGGCTTAATATTTTCAGAGCTGGAGGGAAAAAAAGGTTCAGCTTAAACCTGGGGCTATGGGTGGGGTCAGTGCTAGTTTAGGATGTTTTTTCTCCCAAGCAGAGCCCACGGGAGCAGCAGAGCTGCCCTTCGCGGCAGGGACAGACTATCCATCACCTCTCGCATCCGAGCTGGACGTCTGGAGGGAGGCACAAGCAATGGCCATGAGCAGCAGCTTTCCAAGGACGTGGCCTCCGGCAGTCCCTGAGGCTGTCCCCGAGGCTGTCCCTGTGCAGGGACACGGTCCACGCTGGCCTAGAAGGAGGGTACGTGCGTGGCATCCCAAGCAAAGTGATTTCCTGGACAATACAGCACCCGAACGCCAACAATTAGTGTGTGGCTTTTAGCTGCAGAAATGACCAAAACATTCAGAACAATTCATTTAAATAAATAAAAAAAAAATCAGATGTCTGATTTTATTTGAAAAAAGCTGAGGTTCCTGTCTTACATTTTCCAGGTAGTTCAAAAGTAGCTGGATTTAGAGCTGGTTTAGGCTGGCTTTCAGTTTTTATTTTTCCCATTTCTACTTTAGGAAGATGCCTTTGAGATGAGAGCTGGGGCCATCCGCGTTACTCACCCAGCCTTTTCCAGTAAGTTTGAAGATGCAGACGGGACAAAAGTTCATTTTATAAACAAGGCGGCCTCTAAAAGAGGGTGAGTGTAAAGATGGGGCAGGGAATATTTTGACATTTTATGCAAAATGTGCTACAAATTAAAATCTCACCCTTGCAGAGGAATACAGAGAGTCCTCAGCATCACCAAGCCTTTCCCGGGGAGGGCAGGATGCTCGTGAGGACGTGTGTGCCTCCACTGCTGCGACCCCTGTATCACAGACACAGACCTTAAATAACTCTGGTTATTTAGAGCCTGAGAAGACATTAATAAATATTCTCCTCCTGATGAAATCAATTTAATTGGCTTGACTCAAGTAGGACTAATGGTGTACTCCATCTCCTCTCTGGGCATTTTTCAGACTATGTACCGTAGCTGTAAAATCAGTTTTTATGATCTTCCTCCAATGAAATAATGAAATGAAATCCCCGATGTCCAATGTACCAGGCACTATAATTCATGGGTGAAACAAGAACGTGTGTTTGGGGGACAGCTCAGGGCAGAAGGCAGGTTTTATTTATTGGGTTTGGGGGTTTTTTTGCTACCGCACTTCATTTCATTATGTAACCTCTCATACTATATTCAGCGTTAATTCATGGGGCATTATTTGAAGCTGATAATGTAAAACCAGTGAAGTGTGTACTGGACGAGTGTTTTATGTGTGTGCACAATTACTTTGCTGAATCTGTTTTATCCGCTTTCAAGTGCCTCTGTTTCATATATCCCAATGTTTTAAATAGCGTTTTTATTAGAGTGCTTAGGATTTAAGTAGGTAAACTCTTCTGAATGATGCTTTCTGGGGATCTCTGGCATTTAAAAAATTAAAGCGGTATAGCTGAGGCTGGCTTAACTCTCCGAGCTCTTTAGCGTGAGTACGTGACTCGGATGCCAAATTTGAGGCTCTCTATGTCCTCTTTGGTCCCACAACCAAAGCAGCCAGAAGAATTTGGGTGAATTGCAGGAGGGATAGATCAGAGATCTTGGGATCTCTCAAACTGGCGGAGGCCAGCGTCACCCCACGGCAGAGCAGCGCAGAGGGGGGAGACAGGGTGTAGGGATGGCTGCTTTCTCTTCCCAGGGCACAGCAGAGATGGTACAAAAGCAATCGGCACTGAGCTTACATTTCAAGCAATAAAAGTGAAGTCCTTTCAGTTCTGAAGGCAGCAAATTACCTGGCTGGGTCGCTGCGTGTGACAGCCAGCATCCGTAACACTGTCACGCGGTGGGATTTTTGGCTACTGCCTCTACTTTTCCAAACCACTCGTGATTTGTTCAACCATTTGTACATTCTTCTTTTTTAGGGAGACTTTTTCATCACTGAGTATTCATGTTGACACATACTCTTATAAACCTGCCCTGATCAGGGTGGAGACGGGACTTGCAAGTGCCGTAAAGCCCCGATCCCTCCCGCTGGGGCAGAGACGGAGACCTGCAGCGCCTGAGCTCAGCACTCACCGGAGCCTTCGGGGTAGCAGAGAGGGGCCGAAGACAAGCGAGACAGAGCAGTGACTGGGGAAGGATGGTTTTAGGAGCCTGGTTTGGGCATTGACTCGCCAGCCTCACCCTCAGCACCGTTCCAACCCCTTTTTCCCTGCTCCCCTCGCCTCCCTGGGGAACCAGGCACATCCCCAAATCTCCGGGATGCACCGAGCACAAAGACCGACTCCAACGCACACATGCACACGTCGGCTTTCTCTGCCGTGACCCGCCTGGCCCATGGCAGCAAGCACAGAGCCTCCTTGCACGCTCACGTTCATTTTTGCACACCCAAAGCAAGCGGTTTCTCTGCAGAGAGCACGCTGCAACGCGCGCTGCAGCAAAGCTGCCACCGGCGCAATTCACGGCAGCGTTGCCGGAGAGAGGTTTGTTCCCATCGGCCGCGGATGTGATGCCTGGCTCCTGTTCCCTGTTTTTGCCAAATTTTTCCTGCTCTGTGCAGCTAGGCTTCGCAGCGGGCTGCCATCGCTCCGGGGCTCTGTGCATCCCGTATGGGGCTGGCATCACTCTGGGGCTCTGCACGGCCTCATGAAGAATGTAGATAAACGCTGATGGGGTCATTAAATTAACCCTTAAAAACCCTTCAGCCCATATTGATCAGCAGGGCACGGGCAGCAACTCCCCCCTCCTGCCCAGCCAGCCAGAGCCGGGGGACAAGTGCAATGGAAGAGCCCTGCTCGCTCCATTAAACACTAAACTGCTGTAATGAAGTGTGATGGCAGTGATAAATCCTGCCATTAGCTCCTGCCTTTGGGACAGGAACGTTGGCCAGGCTGCAGGGAAGGGCTGGGACCCCCTTCCAGACCCGCTGCCAGAGAGAGGGACACGCAGAGCAAAGATCCCCGGAGTCCCCGTCCCCAGTAATTAATTTGCAGTCGAGCTCTGCGAGGGATGCACTCAGCATTTCTGTACGGCATTTCAACATGCCTGTTTACTTGTGCTCCCCTCACTGCCAGATCCTTCTGCCCGTTGTATTTTACATCATCCTTCAGCTCATAAAAAATTTTCTGGAATACAGTTTGCTCTTTCTTTACATGTTTTTAGGTTTTTCTGCTGTGCTACAGCATCTGCCATAATATGTGTCTGCTCTTAATGCTTTGGAAATTGCTGTATATCAATAATGTGTTCTGGATTTCCTGCATCTGCATCTGTATGGATTAGAGATGCTGCAGTTCAGTGGTGATAGAGTCATTTTAAAGACAAAGAAAAAAGATATGGGAAATATGAATGCAGGAGCTTAAAACTGGAATTACTTTTATGGTGTATATTATTTTATCTCCATTAAATAGATAAACATGGAAAACCACAGCTTTCTAATTGGGGGTAGTCAAACAAACCATGTACTTGGACAGAGACACAACTGAAGCCTGGGAAAGATGGCCATGTTTTAGGCTTCTGCCTAATGATCACAGCAGTGGGATTCGAGCGGCAATCGTGGTACAAGGCAGATATGAGCCAGTTCAGTCAGATGGGGACAAATGTGACTCTTGGAGACAGCGAGATGGCGGTGGGGTCGGGTACTCAACCTCCTCTACACCTCGCAGGGTGGAGGCTTTGTCCACGCTGGGGGGGAATACAAACACAAGCATCTTGAAAGCCACAAAATCTGTTTAAAGACCCAGTTTGGCAAAGACTGTAAGCTTATGAGAGGCTTCATCCCTGTTCATTGAGTACTTAAGCCACTTTGGAGATGTATTTATCTATAAGCACAGCCGCAAATCCCACAGAGTGTAGGAGATGGGATTCATGTTTGTACGGCTAAGCATGTGCTTAAGTGCTTTGCTGAACAAGATACTCAGAAGCTTGAATAGATGGTGCATGTCTGATGCTAAGAGCAGGATCAGGCCCTCTGCTTGTATTGACTAATCTGACTTTAAATTGTGGCAAAACCACTACTTGTATTATACCTAAAAGCCCTCCTATTTCCATCAGATTTTTCAGATGTGGCAACAAAGCCAAAAGGATGTCTGGAGATTGTAGGCTGAATGTTTGCCTATTAAAAATACATGTCTACAAGAAAAGCACATTTGTGGGTTGTGTGGCTCAGGATAGGAGGAAAAAGCACCCGTTCCCAGGATTTTGAGTGATGGAGCCCAGTGCTGTCCCTCTGCCTTGGGGACACGGGTTGTGTACCCAGTCCTGAGGGGACTCGAGCTCAAGACCCTACCCAGAAACATACCCTAATGGGTGCTACACAGGTGCATGAAAATGCAAGGCAGAATCTGTTCTGCTATGTAAACAGGGGATTTTCTTTCTTTCCATATAAATCATCTGAATTTCCATGCTTCCTGCCCCTCCATGATACAATGCTTTGAAGACAGGAGAAAAAAAAAGTGATGGATGCGTGTGGTTGCAGAGCACAGATGTCGGCCTGGGAAGTTTTGATAGATGCTGAAAGCCCATCTAGGTTTTTAGCCAACTATAAATTCATTTTGCGGCAGACAGATCATTAGAGGATGAGAAAGGAACAAAAAAGCCCAAACCCCTTTTCTGGCACAGATAGGGGAATTTTTCACATCACTTGGAAACTCCTGGGTATGGTACAGGATGTTTCACATGGTCACTGAGATTTCCAGCGTATGCAATGTGGGGAATACGTGTTTCCCATAGCACACACATACGGCATGGCAGCTAAGCCCCATTAATCCTTACTTAACCCGCTAACCATATTGTCAAATCTTATTCCAATACTAACAACTGTTAGTTTTATTTTACATTGGGCTCTTCCTGTATCTTGGGGTTGGTGGAGCCGCATTTTTCACCGTGCCAGCTGAGGTAAAGGGAAAGCTGTGTTCTGGCAGTGCCGAGGAGGTGCTGAAGGATGCTCCTTGTTTGGGGGCTCACCGCTTCGCACGTCCTGAACACCGGCAGGGTCAGCCGGCTGCCAGAGGAAGGTGGAGGCAATAGCTAAGGCTGGGAACATTGGTTCAGCTCTTTATTTTCTCGCAGACTTCGTGGCCACCGGCAGGTTGCACACACTTCTAAAGGAGGAATAACCCTTCCCACCTCCTGCCCCTTGCCATTAGGGACTGTCGGTCCAGGGAATGGGGCTGGAGTCACGTATAGCACCCCACGCTGCGCAGCTCTGCTCTCAGCAAGGCGCTGACACTAAGGAGCAGAAGAAAGCAGTTAAGGAGCAAGGTTTGGTAGTTTTGCTAATTCTGAGACCCTACATTGTTGTTTATGTAGCCCTATGGAGAAGGAGATTCACGGATCCCTTTGCCCTCTTCCCCAAACCGTGAGCTGCTGCTACGCCCCAGTGCACTGACTAGAGAGCTCAGCCATATTCTTCCAGCAGCATGCCTTGATCTTCCTGCATTTGGATATCAGCGATGCCTTTAAATAATGCACTGTCAGTTGATTGACAAATATACTACCCCAAGCCAGTCATAGTGCTACGTCTACTCCTCTGAATCCATAGTGTCTCAATCAAAATGCAATGATACAGCATTTATCCTCCCCTTTTTTATTATTTCTGAGTTGTCTTTAACCATATATCTCATTTAGGGCAAACCAAGTCACAGCTAGATTAGATTACAGCAAGGAAATAGGATTATTTTAAGTAGATAATATAAAACATGTCTATGGAAACTCCATGCTAATTGCATTATCTTTGGTACATTGTGAGAGAATTATCTGTATTGTATTAGCTGGTGGAAACATGCCAACGTGCTATTTAAAATGTGAGTGGGTTATAACAACAAGTCAGTCATTGGTCGAAAATGAATTAAAAGGCAGGAGACACTTGCGTTGATAATTTCTGCCTTTCATTTTGTCCACCTGCTCCCAAGGCCATGGCTGTGGAGAGCAACTGCACGCCGATGGCTTAGACACAGAGGTGAAGCTCTTGTGATTATATCTGCCATCAGACAGCCCTTTCAAGTCCAATCCTTGCTGCTCGGAAAACATCAGAGATGGCTCTAACGAGCATGGAGAGCAAGCGCCAGCAAATGCCACTTGTAGTCAATGGTTCTGTTTTCATGAAACATTAAAGTTTCCATCATAATTTGTCCAATCTGGACCGAATGACAGTGACAAAATTTGTAATGATTTTTTTTCTCCTGCTGACAACTGGCTGGGAATAACGCAGGCGGCTGTCAGCAGCGTTGTGGTGTGCTTGGAGCTGGAGCCCAACCAAGTGTCATCAGCAGGATCGGAGTTAATTTATTTGACAGGCTACTAATGAACTTAAATATGACAACAAGAATGACTTTCTAATCTACCCAAGAATTCAGAAAATTAAAAACCTGATTAGACTCTCAGTCCGGGGGTCACACTGCCCTTAGCCCCACAGCTCACAATTGCTGAAGATTCAGAAGAAAATTGAAAAAATTACTGAATCGCCAGCAATTTGGCTGCGACAGCTGAGAGTCAGGCTGTGGACCTGGCAGCTCAGGTCCCTCATCTGTTGCTGTGTCTGCCAAGTCTCACCGCGCGGTCCTGGACAACTGACCTCCATTTTCTCCTGAAGGTGGATAGCAGCTATTTCCTCCTTAAAAAAAGCTCTGTTTGAACACAAAATCATATTATTGTTACAGCGGGAGACTGTACATTGCGGTAGCGATGGGGGAGTGAAGATCTTACGTAGGTCTTGCAGGTAATGACATCTTGCTCAAAAAGTGTTTGGTATTTTTTGTCTCCCTCGTCATTTCCTTCGCTGTCAGAGTTGCCCAGTTCTTCAGAAAAGGAGCCTCAACTAGCCAGCCTTGCTCTGGCTTAGGGTGACCATCTGAAGCAGGACATGCACAAAGTGGGAAAAACTGGTACCATCTAGGAAAATTTATAATAGTCATTTATTGAGTTCAGGCAGCACAGAGGCTCCGGGGGCGCTTGGGATGGTGTCCTCAGACTAATCACTTCATCACAGAACTTTATTTTCTCTCTGGATGCATCTGCCTTCAGGTATATCCTGATCTTCCGTCCCAGGTTGTTTTTGTCCAGCCCTGCTCAGCTTGGAGCCCTCAGCCAAGCATCAGCACGATGCCAACACAGCCGATGGGAATTCCCTAACGTTTCAGAAACAGGCAGCAAGCGGTGGTGGAACCCAACACTGGTTGGGTGGTGGACCCAACACCGGGACCCGAATGTTAACTCTGCCCTGCGCAGCGGGAGGGTTTCCACAATGAAACTTCTCATTACCCAGGCATTAATTAAAGGCTTGGGGGGAGCTCCCCGCTGATGCCAGCCCTGGTGTGTTGCTATGGCATTGCACCAACCATGAAGCCCACAGGAGCAGAGGAAAACCCTGCTCCCGCAGTGCCTCCTGCCAGCAGCTCGCACAGCCGTGGAGCCGGTGCCGTACTTGTACTCCGCTCGTGCCCAACCGCTGCTTCAGCGCAAGTAGAAGCTAAAACCCAGCACTAGGCACTTAAAAGCTGTTCTGTTATTGGTAAACCTTGCTGCCTGCCAGGAACGTATTTAGGACTATTTACTCTTAAAATGTCTTTTGGGAGCTGGTTTCTGTTCCAGTGTAGCTGCAGAGAGTTTATGAAATGTAAGGACTGAAGGCCGAGCAAAGAGCCTTCCCCTGCATCCAAGAAAACACATGCAAAGAAACACAATATTCTCGGTACAGCACAACACATTACCAGCCTCCTTCTTCCCTTTCATGATTTAAATGCTCTGAAGACTTACAGCATTTGCAGGGCAAATGCAGCGCGGGCAGGGCAATGGGAGATCCCTTCCCAACGGCTCGGACAACGTGGCCTGGGAGCGACTGCCCCATCGGGTGAAGGGGAATCCTGCCTCCACGTCTTTGAGTCTTTACTTTTCCCAAGTAGTTACTTTAACACAATATCATGTCAACGATGGCGTAACTATCAGAAGGCACTGATTTCTGCTCATTTGATTTCTTCCTCGAGCCAGGAGAGTTCTGAAGGTGAATTTATTCATCATAAAACACAGATCAGAGAACTAATGTTGTTGAATCTCATCTGAGCACATCTAATAACTTTGGCTTGGAGGAAGGGAGATGGGGAATTTTATTTTTTTTAAGGAGTTCAAAACCTTCAAGATTTTCATTAACAAAATCACATTGTTCTACAGAAAACTGACCCTGTTCAGTTTTCAAAAACACTGAAGAAAGCAACATCAGCTTCTTTCTTTAAGCCTGTGGAAATACCTTGGGTCATTATTTTCTTCATACCTTAAAGCTTTGTGCCTTTCTGGGTTCATGCCACATAGACTCTTCCCCTGTCTCACCCCAGTTTTTGGCTCAGCTACCAAGGCAGAGAAGCTGGAGCCCTCTGGGGCTCCCCAGGAGAAAGAAACGCACCGAGTGCTCTCCAGGGCAGCCTGAAAAAGCCCAGAACATCAAAGCGGTTTAGCAAACCGTCTCCTTTTTCCTTCAAAGCACTCGGTGCGGCAGCAATTTCCTGGAAGACAGCTAGCAGGCACAATTAAACCTGGCTTTCAATGAAATTTTTGCAATTGCTACCCATGCTGCTCTCAGGCCTCATGTATTAATTATTCCTCTTTCCAGGCTCTGCAGCGGGCCTGTTACAAAAAGAAAAAAGGCAAAATTAAAAGCACATTAAAAGTCCTTCTGGCTGCAATCACGTCCCTGTGGCTGAACACCCTCACTGTACTGAATTCTGCTGCCGAGCCGCTAACGCCTGCCTCAGTCGGGGAAGGAAAGGATGGGTCTTTGGCGCTTGGGCTAGCCTGGACCCACATCAGCCTTTTGGAGAAGCCACTTGAGCAGCAGCCCCAGCACCCAGCAAGCTAGGATGGTCCAGCAAGAGAAAACCTGAGAAAGAGACACTTTAACAGACCGGTATTGCCTGGTGGGGTTTAGCCTGGGAATGTATTTTAAGCAAGGAAATAGGATTTCTTTGCAATTTTCTACTACCTTCCCGTTTCGCTCACGTGTCAGTTCACCTGTCTCTGCTTAACCGAACAGAACACAAGCTGTTGTGGCTTGATTGAGAGCTTATATGGTTTTGCTTGCCTCGGTTTCCAGGCACATTTCTCCAGGGCAGAGAAGCCAGCGGGGACGTGCGGGAGTTGCGTGTAGGTTGCTCCAGTGTGTGCCAATAAAATGTTCGCAGCACATGAGGCACTTGCCGGAAGGATACGGGAAATCTGTTGCGGAGAAAGGATTTGAGAAATGTTTGTGCCAGTTTACAAACTTTTTTTGGCAAGCAAGGGTTTTGTACTCTGCCACCTATAAGCCAGGCGTCTCGGGGAACAGCGAATTGCCAGTGATGGGCTCTGTGGGAGATATAAATCACAGCTAAGCCTCTTTTATTCTCAGATCCTATATTGTTATTTATGTAGTCAATTATAGAGCCATGTGCTAAATTGTACATCTGATGCACCTCTGACAACCAGACCGGCACGTAGCTCACAAGCCCAATGCTCCCAGCTCCCTCTCCAGCTTCCTTACCTCTGGTGATTTTGTAAGACACTCTTCATATAAATGTGCCCTTCTTCCTACCTTTAGAAGTAAAATTTTGTATCAAAATTACATGTTGTTGAACTTCAGCTTAGGCGATATTCTGCCCGTAGCCATTGGCAGGTTTCAGGTCTCATTTTGTAGCTCATTAGATCTGGGAGTAGGAACCTCCACCATTTGATACAGAAATGTTGTCACTGAGGTCTGTAGAGATTTCATCTAGTTTTGGATGACAATGAAATATGAGATTTTATAATACTGACATTCCATGACAGCTGCTTGTACAAGTTTTCTGGTTTTTAATGTCAATCTGCATCTCTTGTCAATGCTTTATTCAGCAGAATTTGCTGCGGTGCCCTTGCCTTCTAGGAGAAATGATGAAAGAAATAGCCCTTAACTCAGCAAAACATTTCTGAGTAAGAGATTTTTGGTGGGATAGCTGGCTGCAAATTAACTAATCTTTTTTTGTGTGAAAAGCTTCTTGTTTTGAAGATAAACTTTCAAAGAAAATTTTCCATTAGAAAACCTGCATGAAAGAATGTCTCCATTTTCTATGTCATTATTAATAACACTGCTCTATGAGCAGTGGAATTAAGATATTCATCAAATACCTTAATATCTATATATCAAATATCCAGTTTCAAATCTGATGTAGAAATTATTCTTTTAAAACTTTGGTTTTCAATAAGAAGATGTCATTCCTGGTAAATGAGGATAAAGTCCATTATTTTCCTTTAGCTGTACATGTGGCGTAAAACATTAAAAGCATTTTAAAAATGTTATTGATTTTCCCATAAATGTGACAACTCCAACAAATGGTACCTTCAGACTATATGATATATCATTACAGGCATTCCGGGCAGTGACCCTATTAAAAATATCTGTTGCCAGCATGCATAGAAAGCATTATCAAGCCCACATTCCCCCCAGATATTATACGGGCTAGTGATACGCATCCACTGAGCCAGAAAGCCTCTGGCTTCCTTCCACTGAATTCAGCGGAGTTGGATGATGAAGATTTTGGCTTGACAAACTGCAGTATCAGCCACCTGGATAAATGACATGTTTTGCAGGCGCGCGAGCAGTGCCCTGGGCTCTGCCCGCAGCTCCATCCCTGCCAAAGCATCTGCCCCCCGACCTCGCCAGGCTTTCCCTGCCCCTCCTCCAGCTCCCAAACCATTTCTCTGTGTTGCCAGTCCCCTGTCCCCGGCTGTCGGTATCATCGCGGGGGATCGTGCCCGTGCGCAGGGAGCCGTCCCCGTGTCCCCGGCTGCTCTGCATGCAGAGCCGGTTTCTTTCTCTCTGAGCTTATCCACGGGGCCTGCGAGGGCTCACGGGCTGTTCTGCAAATTTCCAAAAATATCATGATTGAGGGCAAAGAGGAGGCAAGTTTGACTACCGTGAGCGAGAGAAGGAAATTTCTGTATTTAGCAAGATCTCTCGGCTTTTTAGTGAGGAGGTGTGCTCCTGACCGGCGGTACCCCGGTCCCTTCTGGAGCCCATCATCTGCTGCTCCAAAAACGGGCTCTGAAATACAAAGCTGGGGATGAAGTGGCTGTACTAGATGAAGGGAGGAGGGCAGGGATGGTAGGACAGGCAGGTCTGGGGGAGGTTTCCCGTGGGGAGGTCGCTGCTTCACCCAGACACCCACTCACGGCACCCACCAGCAGCTTGGCAGGGACAGACAAACCGAGAGAGACCATTACCAGAGCATCACCCGCTTTTGGCACAGATGCCCTCAAACTAAATCCTTCCCTTGATGCCAGGCATGGTGTTTAGATGCGACCTTGCCTTTTCACCACATGACCTATGTGCAAAGTTGTAGGAACACCCAGGACATTATCTGCTGCTTCAAATGCTGGTCTGCAGCACCCCGAAGCGCTGGGCACCTGCTAACACCCTCATCCCAGCACTGCCCACTGCTCTCTGAGACAAACCAGTGCACCTTAAACGACAAGCAAATTAAAAATTGCAGCATGGCTGCAGCAAGCCATGTTACAGAAATCTTCCAGTTGTCCACACCAGCTCTTTGCCTTTGCCTGTCTCAAAAGCAGACAGCTCTTCCAGTCATCCTCAGGTTTTCTGTTGATGATTAACGCACAGCAGGAGCATCTGGAAAGCCTCAGATGAAACAGACTGCAGTAAATGGATCGCTTTTGTAAATGATAGTGAAAAAGACGTTTTGCCCATCGTGAACACACCAGCTGGCTCTGCACCCACCCAGGAATGAGCAAAAGCGGGGCCACTTTTATTTGAGGGCCACTTTTATTCGAGATATTGGAGGCTTTCAGAGGACACAGCTGCACCAAACACCAAGGGTATCCCATGACTGACTCCTTATGTTGTGCTGGGATATCCTTGGACATGGGACAGTGGAGTCATCCTCTTTTCTCTGCCTTATTCCACTTGCAGCGCTTTACTGCAATTCCTTGGACTGCAGCTGGACTCATCTACAGAGAGCAGGTGGGCTGGGAGAGTAAAGGTAAAGAATGTGCTTTATACTCGTCTTTTAAGCAAGAGCAATAACTCTGCATTTCAAAGGATGTCTACCAAGAAGTTGGGCTGCTATACATGTTTAATTAAAATGAAAAATGTCCTTTTGCTTTTCTGTGTTATTATTCTTTTAATATCATTCTGCATTTCCCCAGTTAAATATATGTCAAGAGCTGCAGCTACTTGCTTGGAGCAAAAAAACCCTATTTCTTTCCCTGTTTCTGTTCTTGTTCTCTATATAATATTGAGAACATAAGACACCACAAAGATACAGTTCTGTGACAGTGTTTACTCTCTACATGCTAGCAGGCCCAAGTGTATATAAATGTGCATACACACATACTTGTGTGTGCATATATATATATATATACACACATATACTGCTATGACATTGGAGTTGGGTGGGTTTTGCCACAGACACCCCAGAGACCCTCTGGGGTCCCAAGCTCTCTACCCAATTCCTGTACATGGAAGACAGTAGTCTCCAGGCAGATGGGAGGTAAGAAGTCAGAAACAGCTAATAACATCATTTATCTCCTCCAGAGCCTACTTTTTTATTACTTCAAACTGTGCACAGGAGATAGGATTCACACTAGGCAGCAGATTGTACAACTACCTGTCCTGAGCCAGATTTCTAGCTGTTATAAGCCTCACTCCCCTTCTTCTGACAACCTTGTGGCTCAAGAGAGCACATCCTCTCCTGATCTCTCAAAATACCGCACGCCTCAGTTACGCTGAATCCCTTGCTAACATTTGCACTTTCTTGTTCTTATAATAAAATCATGACAACTTCTGGCTGCAGTTAGGGAGCTACTCTCACCTGAACGGGTGAGAAACTTTGATTTAGGGGAAGTTTCTGGTGCCATTTACATTTTGCCTTACATTATCCACAATTTAATACGAATTAAATCAGAAATAAATCCTCCTTGCTTTTTACCAGTAAACCAACTTTTTCCTTCCTTCACTTTACACCTCCACAGCCTTGATGCTTTTAATGCCATTGAGTATTCTCAGTTGTAGCTTGCATTACATGTGCTGTACAAACGAGAACCCAGCTGTAGCAGAAGATTTCTAAAGGCACAAACGCTGCTTTGGTGGATACGCCAGGGATGACAAAGTCTGCCAGGATGCAAACCAGGGTGTTTTGCTCTTTATCTAAATTTGGGCTACAGACACATTGTGCTCTAGTCTCATAGGAGGAGTGAGCAACAATTATGGGATGAATGAATATACATATATATATGTATATATATACACATACACATGTACAGAACCACTGAGAATTTTTTTATCATGCAGTATGTCTAAAACACAATTGCAGATAAGAGATCCTACACTTAGGAAATGCATGTAATATCAGCACCCTCTGCTCTGCCAAGCCCAGAGCCTTGGGGATATATCAGATCTGGTGAAATTCAGAGAGCACCATTCAGAGATGGGATCTAAATTTGGAATTTTTCCTGCTTCTTTCTGTTACAAGTTTACTACATAAGAAAAAGTTTTCCAGATCGCAGCAAAAATCACTGGTCTGACTTTGTCAAAATGTCTGTCACCATCTTATTGCTGGAGAACGACACTAATATGATAATGATTCCTTTACATCCCCGGCTGATTAGGTGTGAACAATGACTGATGACTGCTGTATCATTAGGGATTTCCTTTCCCTCCCCTCTCTTCTCCCCATTTGGGAACATCAGAAGAAATGTTTGCTAAACAAGAAGTAGCGCCCTGCCTTTCCCTTGATAAAAAGTCTCCCCCAAAAAGGAGGATCTAAATTTGGAATTTATATATAAAGAGCTGGTGCCACATGAGTCGTACCGTAACTCTCCACCCTGCAAGGCAAGGAGCCTGCCAGCGGGGAACGTGCCAGCGCCGAACACCCACCACTTGTCACTCTCCCCCTGCGCACAAAGCTCTGCAACCAAGACGCTTCTCTCCCATTACCTCCGGGGGTTATGTTGACGTATTTTATGTCCTTTAATAGCACCTGCTGTTAAATACAAAATGACAGCAATATATTGTAGAGTTTATACAAAATCATTGAGGGCTTTCATATCAGGACGCAGCTCTAAAGCTGGGCGTGGGTTTTACACGTGCATGGGAAATGCATATGAAGACAAACTTCTTTTTTTTTAACTGAACTTTGTTATTAAGAGACGCTCAAAAAACGAGAAGCAGGGAATGTCTTGAATTCCAACAGCTAATGCAGAATCAAAGATGCGATGAACAATTGCATCATTATATGTCAAAAGAGAATTTCAAAGGGGTGAAACTTCTCATTAAAAGCTAAAAAAAAATATGGATGGCACTCATTTAAAGTGCGCTCTTATGAAAAAAATTGGGCTCTATGTATCTGCTTGTCTTCTGACTTGACACTGTCACATCCAGAGCTGAAATGTTTGCTCAGACTGATCTCTGAGACTTTTTTTAATAATGTATGTTCATTATGGATTATTTTCCAATGTGTTGTAAAGTCAACGGGCGTAATACTCTCTTGAGGGCTCAGGGACTTTTATGTGCCACTTTGGAAGAAGAGGTGCACCTCAGAAATTCAAGGAGAATTTGATTTGTGGGTAAAAGACATTTCCTTGCAGGTTAGAGATGTCTTTTCTTCTTCTCCGCCACTGCACCTCCTGAGCCATGCAGAAACCCCCGGACCGGTCCAAGACAGCCTATGCTGAATGAAGGAGCTGATAAGCTGAGAGGATGCACATCAGAAATGCTTCCAAAACTAAGGGTAGGCAGGCTTAGTGAGGAATAATACGGATACGTGTGTTTTGGGACTATTCTTATTTTCATATTCAATTTTACCAAGTGCTCCCCAGCACACCCAATGACAAGGGACACTGCAGGCTCACCGTGCGCCAGAGACTTTCCCACTGGCTCCTTGGCTATAAACCAGACCCAGAGAATACTGCGCGGGAAGCCAAATTGTACTCCAAGAGGAGAAGCAGACTGCCACAGCTGCCCAGTATATCAGCTCAATGCTTCAAATTAAGGTGTCTAACAAGGACTTTTGACGAGTGAGGGGCTGACAAGGCAAATAAATTAGTTGTTTGCATAGCTCAGAAGCAAAGAGGTGACTGAGCAGCATAGCCATTTGTTATTCAGAATAATTTCTCCAGTTAGGTGGCAAACAACTTGCACTTGTGAAGGATGATATTTACTGGGGGAGTGGAGCTGTCACAGCACTATTTGGGTCTTAAATTGAGGCCACCAACTTTCACTGCCATGGTATGCTGGAGTGGGAAGGGGTCACACCAAATGCTGAAACTCCCTTCCCTCCCCAGCACCCTACCAGGGTTACCACCAGCCTGGAAAGGGACTTGGCGAGCTGCTGGATCAGTATTACATGACTGAAAACAGACATAATGATGCCAAAAAACTAGATTTTATGTGGCGCTTCTTCACCAGTGCATTCCTGGCTAAATTTGATGTGACTCTACAGCAGGGGAGACATTGGGAGAGCAAATGCTCCTGGCTAAGCTTGGCAGGACCCTGCAGTTTGCCCAGGCTTATCCCAGGACAGGGACCACTTTGGCATCAGCAAATGTTTCGTGTGTTCACTGAGATGCTGGGGACTGAAAGAAGCATTAAAATCGAATGTTGGACTCTTCCCTGGCTGCAGGGATCAGAACCTCGCCACGGCAGGGCAGCAGCTGCTATTCACACTGTTCCCAAGGACCAGGTAACATAAGCATTACAATTAGTGAACAGAATTAATTCACTCTTGATTCAGTCTTTAATTTCAATGTTCTCCAAGGGGAATCTTTGTGAGACTTAAGACTTGAAAGCAGAGCACAATGCAAGAAAATGAGAACATGTTCAATATAACTAACGATGCAGACAACTTCCTCCCACAGAAATTATATTATATATGGGAGCTTATTTCATCTTTCGCTCTGGGGGAACATATTATAAATTCTGTTTACTAGAGCAGCCTGAGACAAAATGTTTGCATTTCTTAACATGGAGGAGCCTGGCAGATTCCCTCGCATTGTTCACAGCTTTTGGTTGTACCAGCTCAGTTTTCTGCTTTACTGTGCGTTTCTAGTAGTACTACAGTGGCGGCAGAGCCTTCAAAAGAGTAAAAACTGCTGGGCTCTAAGAAGAAGTCCCAATATAAACTTGCCTCAGTGGGAAGAAAATTATCATCTTCCCTCATTTTGTTTCATGTACAGAACTAAATGAATCAGATAATAGAAATCACAGGCTGAAGAAGGCAGTGATTTGCAGGAAGATTTGTTTCAACTGCTTTTGAGCAGCATAGGCATGGAAAAAATGGATCAGATCAGAGACACTAGCCCAGAAAGGATCAAGATGCATTTGACATTTTAGGATTAATTTTCTTTTAAGCTGCCTATTGTAAGAAATGTGGTTGTATAAAGGACAACATAGTTGCATATGAGGAACAATGGGCTGAAGAAAAAGCAAAGCTGATAGCTCAAATGGATCAGGTAATTATCTTTAAAAACTAATTTTTTTGGAGGAAATCATGTCTTTCCAAAAGATTGTTAACCTTTGGTCACAGCTCCCTGCTTGTACTGGAAAGTATCATCTAATGCATGCTAAGGAAATGAGGCTGAGTAGAAGTGGCAAAAAAAAGGAGAGATCGCAGGGGTGGGAGAGTGTGTGTGTGTGTTTCTCTGCTCCCCTCCCCAAATCCTGCTCCCATCGGTGCACCAGCTTAGCTGCTTTTATGTAGAGAGGATGAGTGAGAAAAATTGTCCCTGTATGTCAACTTTGGTTTGAGCTGGGGGAATTCTTGAAAAGATAGAAGGTTTTTGCTTTCACTTGCTGTTCAAGGCAGGGTGGATTGACAGCACTGGAGCAAGTTTTGTATTAAAAGTCTGAGCTACAAGTTCAGTGTTGCTTGAGGATTAAGGCAAGAGCATCTCCCTTGAAGCCATTCACTACAACTCTCATCATCACTGAAAATGCTTCTCAAGCAGCTGTTATGGTCCTAGTTAGCGGCAGGATGTCTAGAGGCCATCAAGGCCTTTTGGTATTCTGGGAGAGAGAAGGTTTGATCTTCCAAGATACAGACGGTTAAAAACTGTCTTTTCCTTCTTCACCAGTAATTGGCTCCAGAAAACAACAAAAACAGCAGAAATCCCAATCAGACTAATTACTTTATTTGCCGCAGGCAAACTGGCTGAAGCTGTGGGTGTCTGGGATACGGTGGGAGCCCTGTGCATGTTCCCCACCTTGGGCAGAAATAACTATCCAAAATTTCCCAAAGGGGGTCCTGGAGGGCCTATTCCCACTCACTCTTTGGGGACCATCCTCTTGGATGCCACATTGACTATCTCCCTGGGTACAGAGGTGTCTGGAAGGTATTTAAAGCTCTGGCATTACACACTGCTTCTAATTGTATTTTCAGCTTAAATTGGTTTTATACCACATGAGGTATGAGAGTCTATGCTGGTAGGGAAAGCTTGTGCTAATCTGCAGGAAGAGTCTCATCTCTATAATTCTCATGCTCGTCTTTCAGTCAAGTGACTACAGAGCAAGACCCCACAGAGAATACATCTGCAGAGAAAATGGTTACAGAAGCATCTTTATGAAAGCTATCTGCATGGATTGAAGCAAATGGAGGGGAATAAGTTACAGGAAGAAAGGAGGCAGGGAGGTGTGCTCTCCCCAAGGCTCATGAGCAGCAGAATTTCGACCAGTCCCTGCACAACTCATTTTTATAACTTTATTTTCACTTGGGGTGACGGAACTGGTTGTGCTGTACACACAGGGTGTGTTTGCTGTGGCCAGTGTCACTGCTGGTCCTACAACAGAGTGTGTTTAGTGCTTACCAGTACTGTGGGACACTTTCCATCCTGAGACCGGGACCACAGCCTGCCTGGGGCTGCAGAAAACAGACCCTAGCTACTATATGCATATAAACATAATGTAATTTCTAAATACTCACCATTGGAGAAACACATCTGATAGCTTAGAAAGGCTGGGACGGGTGAAACACGGTGCCTTCACTCTGCAAAGGTTTGGCTTGCTCAAGTCTCATCCTGTCTCTGCTATCCCAAAGTCCTTTAGATATGGGAAGGCACTGTGAGAATAGGAAAAAGTTGATAATGTTTGTTAGGCCCAATATATATGTATATATATATATTTTAGAGTCTTTAAGGATTTGGATTTCACGGCACAGATACCCAAGAAGCACTGTGCTGTTTGGTTTTGCCAACCTCACTGCCGCGTGGTCTGCTCAGCCAGGTTTGCTCCTCGGGGAGCTCTCCTGCGCACACGCGGGGTCGCACCATCTTCTGGGTTATTAGAGCAGCTGTGTCAATACTGGCCAAACAATACTAAACTGTCTCCTTGTTTCCATAGTGACATTTCTGCCTATATGAGTAATTTTGGGCTCTTCCTGGTCACGCTCCAAAACACAAAGCAAAAAGGAGGTGTAACAGGCAATGTAACTACTGGGCAGACCCCCAGCAGATGTCCCAGCTGGGACCAATGGAGTTGCATCCATAGATTTCTGCCCCCATTTTCTCGTGTACAAATACCCCAAGAAGCAAATTGTCTTCAGCTTTGTTTCCTAGCTTGCTAATAGAATCTGCGCAAAGGACAGGCAGTGTCCTATTTTGAGAGCATCAAATATCTAAAATAACCTCAGAAGACACTGCTTGGTAGCGTGGATGTGGACCAGCATGAGAGCAGCGGTGGTGCTCTGGAGTTCGTCCAGATGTGACTCTGAATCTCAGTGATTCCCAATCCTTCAAATGGGAAAAATCTTCCTTTCAGAGAAAAGCACTGCGACTCTTCTGACCTCTGATCTCTCTGCTCTTACGGTTAGGTCCTTGCTACTAAGCTTAAGTTTGGGTTTACCAGTAGAGGTGGTTCAGTCTCCAGCACTGGCCAGTGTGGTGTCTTGTATCTACAGCATGGTCAATGCTGTGCTCCTCTCCTCTTCCCAGTTCAATGAGAGCTGTAGCTACATCATTACTCTAACCTTGTGTAAGTTTGTGAAGGAACAGCAACTTGTGGTTACATGTGTTTTACCAAATTCACATTCTCTAATTGCAAAAAAGACTCCACAGTCTGAAGAACAAAAGACCAGGGTCTGGTGATCAACATGATAAATTTGCCCATGTGTGCTCTGTTTGTTCGGTGGAGTACAGTTGTCAAATAATATGCTTCCAGGCTCTGTGAAGCAAATTAATTTTGTATCCTTTAATCAAAAAACCCTTACATTTTTCAAAACAATACCCTCTTTTCCCTCCCTGAGGGCCCTGGAGAGCATAAAGCAATGCACAGGAAAGAAAGAAATAGATGGAGAAAATAAACATAGTGACAACATGACAAATCTTTATAATCTGGTAGAAATTTCTTTATTTTTATATTGCTGCATGAATCTGAGCCTGGAGTTCTGTTATCTGCTGTGGTAAATAAGGATGAAATAATGTGAAAAAAGTGTATTTATAGCCTGAATATACTGCTGAGTAATATAGTGGGTTTTGCTGCTTGGGAACACAGAGACCAAGTCTTATCCCAACAAAATTCTTTTGTAACCCTGCCAAATGCATCCTGCTGACACATCCTAAATCCATGAACAACCAGGACCATAGGATTGCCTGTGTGGGAGTCAACCGAGACTTCAGGAATGGAAGATAGCAAGTAGATAATCAGTTTAAAAAAAAAAAAAAAAAAGTTTTTTTAAAGAATATGTGAATTAGCAGTGGAATGCCTTGCCACAGGATGCTGTGGGTTCTAGAAGATGACAAAGTTCAAAAGGAAGCAGGAAAAATTAAAGAAAGAAAACATCAGTGAGGATTCTCAAATACAAAGACAGCATCTCTGGACTGGGAAGCTCCAGGGCTGCAAGCTGTGGGAGTTTGGGAGCATTTCCTAGGAAAGTGTTGCTACCTGCTTGCCCCTTTTGTAATCTCTCCTGTCTGCTAGACAGATCTTCAGCATGATCCAGCATGGTTATTGCTATCTTCTGACTGAAGGGTTTATCAACAGGGTCCATCACTTGTGCTGCAAATAATGGATATGTACCTAAAATGGCAAGAAATTATGGGATTTCTGGACCCTAAGTGTTTAGGCCATTCTTATTCAGGGACAAAGAGAACAAGAAGGAGTTTGGGTTAAATTGATAAGAGCCTTAATGTACATAAGGTATTAGCATCTTTAGCATCATGCCACGGACACCAGATGTGAGCAGGATTAGACTACATGGTGCCTAAAGCACTGACATCTTGGAGGTGCCCTCTCTTAAGCACTGACTTAAGAGTGACTTCGGAGAAAGCATGGATGGATGCAGAATTTCAGTGTTCCTTAACGCAGGATGAGCCCCGTTTTTAACAAGCTCATCTTCCCCCAAAACAGTTTTTCACACAAGCCGTACTGTAAGTGTTTTTATATTTATTCCCTGTGATGAAGCTTTCCTAGGACTCAGCCAGGTACAATTTTTGTTTTTAATAGCCTTGCTGTCTCAGCAATCTCATCTGGATAAACAAGGAAACTGAGCACATCTCTCCTTTTATCTTATTCTGGGGTGTCAGAGAAGAATGAAAATTAGTTGAATGGCCTCTCTACCTATTTCCAAACAAATTTCTGTTTTCTCATGTAAGTGTGGTTGAAAGGAGCTCTTGTTCAGGCTAGTGTCTACCCTGAAGAACTAGCTAACAGGTAGGGCAGGAGGGGAAAAAATGGTTACAAGCTATCATTTTAAAATTGCTAGTTTTGCATATCACAAATTAATAAATAAGGCTGGGAAATCTCCCTCTTACCCCAGTGGGAGCAGACTCATCACTGGGTTACATTGCTTTCTGTGTCATTTGTCTTCCCAACTACTCTGAACTCATGGCTAAATAAACAGAGTTCATGGCTTCAAGGGGGAATCACAGCAACATTTTGGCTTCCCTGTTCCCTCAGACCTTAATTCTGATCCAGATTAGGGGATGGACTCTGGTAAATACCTGATTTTCAGCAAGCACGGTAACTACAGTGGGACTTTTCATGTGCTAAGAATCAGGCACACACCTATCTCAGTGAATCAAGATCTGCAATTTTCTCTTAGTGAAGTGAACATGTGCACAGAGATGAAACACGTGCAGTTAACAATGGTACAGCATTTCACATACACTTGAACTGGCGATCAGCATTTTATCAGGAATGATGGCTATCTCTGCAGACTACCTGAAAGGAATATATTTAGCAGCAGAATTCATAAGCCTAGATTTCAAGCACTGTGTGAATATGGAAGGTACTTCAAGGCTGTTGAACACCTCATCTGTTGCCACCAAGGAACACTTAACAAAAAGCAGCTGTAATAATCCTTGCAGAAACACCAGCGTTGATTATGAATGTTCGAAGACACATCTTTGGACCTTTGCCAAAGGTCTTTCAACCAACCGCCTGCAAGGTCAGACGGCTGCTGGCTGAGATCCCTCTGTCCCCGCAGGCGTCGGATCAGGTCTGCCATCAAGAAACGGTATGGGGAGAAGGACTAAGAGCGCCAGCTGGTGCCAGCCCATTTCCCGCTGACAAAATCACCTTAGCGTAGAGAGAGTTTCATTTTAAGAGCAGTGAGGAAGGCCTCGCTACTAGGGAGCGAGGAAGATGTCAGAGCACCAAGTTATTACTCATTGCAATTACATTTATGCTTAAAATCATGGATTAAAACCTAACCACGAGGTCTACAAAGAATAATGGATAAATTCAGTCTATGTTCTGCTTTAATTTTTTCAGATGAATGTTTCTTTTTATACCAAGCATATGGTGCACTAGATTTCCAGTCCCATTGATAAAGACTCTAATCTCTGTAGTCTCTTTATTATATTTTTCCATTTTCTGCTGAGTTGGAAAAAGGCATTGCATACCATCTGTCAGCGTGATCATAGTGCAATTTGCAGAAGTTTCAGACCGGTACAGCATTAGTAGCAGCTCGTTGTTCTCCTCCAGACTTGGGTTCTTATGGAAGCAATATAGCCCCATTAAACAGTTACTTCACAAACAAAAACTCATTTGTGCAGCATGCTAATGACAATAATGCAAACGAATATGTCATGTTTGTAGCTACTATCCCTAACCGCCCTATTCATGAATATATGGTAATTAAGCTATTACTGCAAATGTAACTGTGTCAGCACTACTAAATTAAGGGCTGTACTGTAAATAAAAATGGGGTCATAAAAAGGAAAGAAGGCAGTAAAAGATAATGGATAGAAATACTAAAGGCAAGGTAACAGAGGCTTTGCACAAGCAAAGGCATTTATTTTAAAGGCTCCTGCTAAAGGATCTATGTTGATGCCATGGCCTGAAATTGCAGATAGATGCTGATACATAAAAAATTAGTTCTTTTTGTCCTCAAATGCACAATACTAAATCCCATGACACTGGCAGGTTTGTGATAAAACCGATAAGTGATCATCAACAAATTACCCCTCCGATGTGGCTCCATCTCTGAGCTCATTAATAACTGTGTAAGGCACGGAAAGATGACTTAACAGACCCCTTCTGTAAAAGTTTGCAACAGAAAAGGGAGAGGTTCCTGTTTCCAAAGAGTAATCTGTAGTCTGAACTCCATAAAGAAGTCAGGGGGTTTCTTATTCGATAAACTCCATCCCACTGTATACTTTCTGCTCTCTTGTATTGTCCCCAGTGCAGCCAGTTTTAAAAGCCAAACAAAATTATTCCCACATGAAGAACCCTATTTCCATTGAACAGAAAAACATTGGATATTTGTAGCAGAAACAATTTCGTTACACAAATGTAAATCATGAGAAACACCACTGAAATCAATATTTTGCTTAGGCTCAACCTGCGTATAAATGAAACCAGAGTCTGGCTGTAAGTGACCAGCTCCAGGGGTACACCATCATGGTGGGACCCATCGTGGGACCTGGACAACCACTATCCTGCTTCAGTTCGAAAGGCTTGAGGTTTGAAGAGATAAAAAGAAAAAGCCCTGAATTAAAATACATGTCCTTACTGAGGGGGAGAGAGAAGAGATGGGAATGATTCAGTTTGGGGAGGTGATACACAATGCACAGAAAGAAGGATAGACAAGCATGAACCGTATATTCCATATTCTGCATTTGCAGATTTTCCTGAGTTCATGATTTTCATAGAATGTAAAACCAAAGAGCACAATGATCAGAACTGCAAGACACTGCATGCAAAGAAAGCCACTATCTGTGGTTAGTCTGAGATCCATAGTGGATAAATAGCACTGAAGATGGCACATAGTGAGATCTATCTGTAAAGTGAGAGTTTTCTCCACTGTATCAGATAGAGGAAGTTTATATTTTTCTAATTGATATAATCCCTCCTGCTTCAGCACAGAAGACAATTGCCAGCAGAGCTTGGAAGATGCCATTTCTCTAGGCTGTTTATTCCACTTGCATTCACAATGTGGTTTCCTGCCTTTTTTCTCTAACTCAGCTAGAAGAGAGCCCTGACAAGGATAGGGCACTGGATTTGATGTCCCCAATATGCAAATCCTAATTAAACACCAGCAAGGATATGCTGCATCAGTTTGCTGGTAATATTGATTTATATAGGGACAGGCACAGCATATAGCTAAGTGGTTCAACAGCATTTTGAGATACTGTCTGAGAAGAAGAGAGCTGGCTGAACTCTCAAATCTGCATCAGCTGGCAGCCGCCACCCATAGCCGATCCCCTTCAAAATATTTTTGCTTTGGCGGTGCTGAGGGTCTGAACTGGAGCCAACTGTGGATTTTGCAAATGGCCCCTCTATTTCTAAAGCACTGGGCACAAACTGTCCAGTAAAGAAATTATCACCTTCCAGCCTGGCATTTCAAGCATTTTGCACCCAAATCCTCACTCCTTTCTTGCTTCTGGGGTCTCTCCTGGGGCTCACCCTGAGGCTGTGGATGGGGAATGTAATGCCAGGGGAAAGACGCTGCAGCTGACAGCAGACCCTTCCCACTGCCCTCTCAAGCAAGCATTTGACAGCGCTTGCGTTTGCCCAACTGGCATGAGATGAAAAAAAAATACTTTGCCAATAAATTTCCAGTTCCACCTAGAGACTCGGTGGTTTTCTTGAAATGCGGGGTGCCTCAGCGTCACTGGAGAAAGGAAGCTTGTGAACCAAGGACAAAATGTAACCATAATAATGTGAGGCAGTGATGGAATGTAAAATAGTTTAAGTCACTTAATACAAAGTAAGCCATGACTAGCTCAGGAGTAATTATTTATTTTTAAGCTCTGTTTTTTAAAGAATTAAGAATTGCATACTGAGGAAAAAGTCTAGGTTTGAAGACAGATATCCAAACCAGAGCAAGAGAGCATAAAGGCAAAGTTTCGAAGGTATTCATCCTAAAGGCTAAAATTAGAGGTGATTTGTGGGAAGATGGAAATTAAACTCCTTTGGTCTCATACAAGTGCCTGCAAATAGTAGCACATGCTTGAGTGCCCCTGGCTGCCGAGCCCTTTGCAGTTCCCCAGGGCTGTGCGCGGCTACACCACGCTCTTCCCATGATATTTATTGCCAGGTCAAGGCCTTTGCTTCCTTTCTGACAATTCAAGTATGTACTAAAACCCACATCTGTGTCTGCGAGGGGAATTGCCAGGGCATTTCTGAGAAGAGACCATCAGGTGCACGAGCACGAGCATTGCCAGCGGGTGCAGGGAAGCCGTGCTGGGGCCAGCGTGCCCTGCAGAACCGCATGCACGGGCCACATGCATGGGGAGCGTGAGGAGGGCTCAGAAAATACATTACAACCTGTGTTTGCAGGGAGCAAGAGGCGCATGCACAGAAGGAGCAAATGGCATGAAGTTAATGAGCAAAGATCTATTAAACAGCGGTGTGACCGCTGCTCGCGGTCATCTATCTCCTCCCGGCTCCTGCAGGTAGCAGCACTTGTGAAACGCCGCAGTCATGTAACAGAGTCAAAGCTGACTTGCCTCATGCTGAAGGACTGGAGTAAAGTTGAAGAAGGTAATAACTTGCTTTAAGGCTGTCTTTCTAAGGGATCATTTTGGTCATTTCACCTGCCATACAGCTCAGCGTCAGCCTTGCCAGAAAAAAAAAGTCCTGATGTGAGCAGCCAAACAGACTGGTGGTATGTCTGTCTGCAAGCAGGAAACAAAATATGTAAATTCTTTATTAGGAAAAGGGTAAAAAGGTGCGTGAGATTAACAAGTAAATTGAGACAAACTGTCCCTGGGCTAACACATCCGTTGCAGGATGGAAGGGATATGGTGACAACAGGAATTGAACTCATTTTTCCATACAGTTTAGTGGGAGCAGCAGGTGTAAGTCCTGGGGCCTGATCTTCCCCCGATGTAAATCTGTGCTCTGCCACTAACGTGAATCAAGCTGTCCTGACCGCGCACCAGCGAAACAGCTGGTCTGGAGTGTTTGCTCAGTATGCGTTCACCGGAGCAAAGAAGATGGAATTCAAAATAATGATAATAAAAGTAACCCAGAGAAAAATTAAAACTACTGAGGAGGAGGCATAGAAACCTCCTGCTCATACCTCCATTACCAGCTGTAGCCCCGAACATCTTGTCAAGCTATATTTCATCAAGCTGCACCACTTCTTGCAACTACAAGTAAAATGGCAGCCCCGCAGGGATTACCCACCGCCCAGTTAACAGCAAAAAGATTTTGAAGTGCGGAAAGTTAAAAAGAAAAAGGTTTCCAGTTTCCTAGTTTAATTTCCATTTTCTGATGACCCGAAGTCATCTAAGGCAGCGATAAAAAAAAAAAAAAAAAGAAAAAAATCTATGGCATTTTCTTAAGGGACGAATTATTTTTAGCCATGGAGATTTAAAGCTCTCTCCAAGTTCCTGAACTTTCAGAACTTTTCTTCACTAAGGAGCTTGACAGCAAAGCAGGTTCTCTTTTTCCCAACTTTTCAGCTGATCTAATTAAAATATGCAAAATCTCCCTTTCTGCACAATGAAGGAATACACATTTTTTCCAGCGAGATAAAAGGCATTTTCCAGAGGCTTTATTTCTAAGAATAATTGCTCCCCTCTCTCTTTTTTAGGGCTCAGCTGCCATCCTGCCTCACTTTATAGTAGAGAAACGGGAAATAAACTATCTTGCCCATTTTACTTGGTTTTGCTCTTGAGATTACTGGCACCAGATAGCTTTTGTGAGACAGAATTTGTTGTCAATGCACCACTGGGCCTGATTCTGATTGACGTCGGTACCACTGCACACTGCCAGAGCTTGGTGTAGATGGAAATTTGGTCCTTTATGCCTTAATTTAGTTCAAGAGGCTCCAAAGGAATGACTTCCCAAATGGGATATACATATATATACTTTTTTAATGGAGTTTGGGTAAGTATGGCTTTTCAAAAATGACACTGCTCTTTAATCACCTCCATTTATGGGATTTTTGGGGGGTGTTTTGCATTGCTTTTTGAGTGAAGCTCCCCTCTGCCCTGCACCCCGTCACAGCCGGGGGGACAGAGGCAGCGCTAGCTGCAGCCTTGCCCCATTTACCTGCTCGCAGGGCAGCCGTGCCACCAGCATCGGCTGCCTGCATCTCCCACTTGCAGAGCTTCAACAGCTTTTCCTATCGTCCCCTGGGACAGCACTGCACCCTTTTTCTATGTGCAAAAATCAACCTTTTGCTCTTCCAGACTATGGTCACCTTGTAAGAGGCCCTGGCTGGGCAGAACCCAGGGCCAGGATCTGCAGTAAAATGCAGGAGAATAAAAATCCTATAGGGAATATACAAACAGAAATTAATTAAACCAATCAGAAGGGATTGCTAGAGAAGCCCTGACCTATGTTGTCACTGTACAATGACCTGAGGCTTTTGCTTCACGGTTGCAAATTTTTTTTTCTTTCTCACTAAAACTGTTTTCTGTCCATAATCTGAATGTAATCTTGGCCGCTAAAGGGACTCTCTCCTTGGGCTCAAGGCCATTCCCTGGCAGTAAATTCAGTTCATCCCACTGGAACAGGGACAAATTGATGTCATTTACAAAGCCAACTGCACCCACTCAGCACATACACGTATATATGGTACAGCAAAACCCCTGCAGCAATGCGTCACGTGTCCCAGTCCTTGGATTTAAAACCCAGACAAACTCTTAAGCATGGGTTGACTGAATCTGAGCAGGAAGAAAATGATTTTATGTTCTTGGACTGACACAAAATGCAGGCAGAAGTTTTGAATAAATTATTTGCTCTGAATCATTTACTCAGCGCTACTCAGTACCTCAGAGGACAAGGAGGGCTCCTAAACATTTGCAGTGATAAAACATTGAGTCAACTCTAGTACTTTTTTGCAGGGGAAGAAGTGTTCATCTCGATGCTCTGACCGGTTTAGCTCATGCATTCCTGGCGTGGCTGCCGGCAGGCTCTGGCACTTTGAGCTGCGGAGCCCGTTGTCGTCTGCGTAATGTTGTTGTGCCCCACTAAAGCTGTTGTTGCATTTCACCTTATAGGTGGGTGCGCCTCTGTGACAGATAAAGTGGTCCCTGTGCACAGACTGTAGCTAGTAAAGTGCTTTCTTATGAAAAGTGCTCGCGAAGCACAGCGAGTTCGGAGTGTTAGTATGTATTATTCATCTTTTAATAATATCGCAGCAAAATTTAGGGGAGTACGGCAATAATTTTAATCATTAAAGAGGGCAGGACACAGGTTTGACGTGTGTATAAGGCCCATTACAAACTCCTCTTGAGCGTCAAGTCTCGGTTTCAAGAGTAAAGTGGTAAGAAAGGCTCATTGTAGCAACTATGGTGCTTTCAGGGGAAAAACAATTTAATGCCGGGATTTTGTGCCCAGGACAGAACTGGAGGGGATTAGCGTGGGGGAGCAGAGTAAGAAACTCAACGCGCTCCTGCCGTGGGCAACGTCACAGCGTGATGGCGAAGGCAGGATTGGTGCGAATGCCTCTGTTGGAGCTCCTCTTTTCTGGCATAAATAAAATGCTACGCTTAGCTTAAAAGCAGAGAAAGAGGGGAAGTGAACCCCAGTATAACCAGTGGTGCCTGGGCAGGGTTAGTGGGAAAGGGAAGGAGAGAAAGACAGAAAAAGGCCTTCCTGCTGACCAGAGGGAAGCTTTCCTGGCCAGGGAAAAGGCAAAAACTGGATTTTACCGGATTCAGTCTGTCAATAAACGAGTTACGAGATTTTCTCAGTTATCTAATAGATTTAGACAGCCATGTGTCAAAGTGTCTGGGAAACGAAGAGGAGATACGAACTCAGAGCCTTGAGATGGCTGGAAAGTTGAAGCGGAGAGCCGAGCACTGAACGGGGTATCTCTCCACCGTGTGCCGACAGGCATTAACGGCCTGGCAGGGAATTTGGCTGGATGCGGCCGAGGCAGGCCGTTAGGTTTGTCCCGTGTCAGGGGCTCGGGGTGGGGTGCCCCAGGCGCCGGCCCACCCACGCCAAGCTTGCCCCTCCAAGGGCTCTCACCCTCCCCGGAGCGACCGGGATGGAGGGCCAGCCCTCGCTC
>NW_010972698.1:8891071-8891967 GCF_000737465.1 Haliaeetus leucocephalus | reverse complement strand
GGTGTTTGGGGGGGGTGTGGGGGTGGATGTATGCGGGTGTGTGGGGGGTGGGGGGAGTGGGTGGATTTGTGTGGGCGAGGGTGTGTGGGGGTCTGTGTGGAGATGGGGGTGTGGATGTATGGGGGGGGTGTATGTATATGTGTGTGGGGGGTGGATGCGGTGCGGGTGGGTGTGTGGATGTGTGTCGGGATGCGGGGGTGTGGGGGGTGAGTGTGTGTGCGTGGGTGGGGAAGAGAGTGTGTGTGTGTGAGGGGGTGGGTCTGTGAGGGGAGTCTGCGTGTGTTTGTGAGTGGGTGTGTGAGGGGTGTTTGTGAGGGCGTGTGGGTGTGTTCGTGGGTGTGTGAGGGGAGTCTGTATGCCTGTTTGTGTGTAAGGGGGGGTGAGAGAGGAGGCAGTAGGTGTATGTGTGCGCGTGAGTGTGTGCGTGTGAGGGGCTGCTGTATCCGTGTGAGTGTGTGAGGGGAGGGCGTGTATGCACACGCGCGTGTGTGTGTGAGGGGAGGGTGTGTATGTGTGTGAGAGTGTGTGAGGGGAGGGTGTGGGTGCACGTGTGTGAGGGGAGGGTGCGTGTGCGTGTGAGTGTGTGAGGGGAGGGTGCGTGCGTGTGGGGGTGCGCTTGTGTGTGTGCGAGGGGCGGCTGCATCCGTGCGAGCGTGTGAGGGGAGGGTGCACCCGCGCGTGTGAGGGGCGGCGTGTCCCTGTGAGGGAGTGCGAGGGGCGCTGCGTGCGCCTGGGCGCGACGCTCCGCTTCGGCTGGGGGCCCGGCTGCCGCCGAGGGCCGGTCGGAGGCGGCGGGGAGCACCGCGGAGACGCGGGCTTGTTTTGTTTTGGTTTTTTTTCTGGACGCGGGTCGCAGCCCTGCCCGGCGCCTGCCCGCTGCCGGGCCGAGGAGCAGC
>NW_010972698.1:8831454-8890642 GCF_000737465.1 Haliaeetus leucocephalus | reverse complement strand
CCGGGGCGGGCGGCGGGGCCGCGCTTCCCCGCGGGAGTTGCCGGCCCCGCCGGGACTCGCAGCCTCTAAGGGACGGTGCTGAATTTTAGCTGTCCTTGGGCTAAATGACAGCACGTACCCTATCGGCCACCTGCATCCTCACATGCACGGGTTAAACACAAATGTAGATTGCTATTAACTAGGGCATCCTCTGACCTGGTTGAGAGTCGTCTCGCTGACCCACGAGCCCTCAAAATGGGAGAGGTAACAGTACTGTCGGCGGGGGTGCTCTCTGCTGTGATGCTCGCAGAAGAAATGCCTCATTTATCGTCCCCTCGGTCCACAGACTCTCGGGCATCTTGCAGTTCATAGTTTATCACATTCCGCAGCCTGAAAAATAAGTCAGGGCTCATTTTCAAGACTCTTCGTGAGTTCATTTGTTTACTATGGAGCCGTGACTTCAATGGTCTCTTTGGTATAAAAACATTCTGCTTGTGTGATATTTTTGGTGGCATTGACAACAGATTTGTTAGTCATGGTTATGAATATGGTAATGTGCAAGTCTTCCATTAAATTCTACGTGCTCTAGGTAACATGGTTGAACAGTCATGTATGAAGTCTTGCATTCTCGCTGCTGCTGCAAGGGAGCAACGTCACTTCGAACTTCCAGTCTGTCTGATCACTTCCTCTTAACTTTTCCACTGAATTATAAAAAATATTTCATCTCCCTGCTGGTCAAATGTAAACCCTAAGTTTTGTGTCAGGTGCACCTCCTTGCAAGCAAGCTTATGTAATGCGGTGCCCTGTGCAGAATGCAAGAGGAGATGGAGGGAAAGATTTTTGGAAAGAGGGTGGTCATGTGGTTACAGTGCCTCTGTGTGTGTGTGTGCATGTCCCTGTGGGAGAAGAACTGAGGAGGTTTATTTACTTATGTTCTGTGGACATCCTGCCTGATCCTGGGCAAGTCTCTCAGTCTTCTTCAGCGTTGCTTGCCTTCTCCGTAAAATATAGCTTATCCTGTGTTACGGCTTCTGAGGGCTGTGTGAAGCTACTCAGAAGCCCTTGAAAACACTTTTCAGCCAGGGAGGTACTGTGAAAATGCAAATTACTATATTGCTGCTTTTAAAAATGCTTTTCAGAAGTTAAAGCAGTATCTTTAGGCAGTTTATTGAAACTGTAGCCAAATGTCTTTTCAGGTAGCTCCAAAGCAGACTAAATGAACTATTTTCTTGAGTAATACTGCCCTGTAAAGAAACCTAGTGTCATTTCTTAAGAAAAGAAAAAAAATACCACATTTGGGTGTTATCAGCCGTGTCACTCCATGAATATTTATCCCCAGTTTCTCTGCATGTAACTTGGCAGTAATTATCAGCTGAAGAAACACTTTGGACCTAGACTGTTTAAGCTGTAAGTGGGGGATGAAGACATGAAAGAGCTTACCCTGACCATGACATAAAACTGGTCCACTGTGAGTCCACTGGCCTCTCTGGTGCGGCTTTGCTGCTCCATCTGGTTGTACTTTTATTCTGAGACAGAGCAATGATCAATACACTATCAGCTAGGAGCAAGTCTTGCTAGGCAAGAACTATGTCTCAGATACTGCTACAAGGCACATTTCTAGCATTAGAAGTAAAGAAAAAGGTCCAGGTGCTGGCTTTTTTTTTTTTTTTTAACTGTGAAAAGAAACTAGATGGAAAAGGACTTGAGTTTGAGACTAACCTCTGATCAACTTTAATTTATCTTGCAAGTACATAGAATATAAACAGAATTCCTTATTTTTATTACTGGGATTCTGAGAGAATTCTTTGTATTTTGATGTGCGTTGCTTTCATTCTAGCACATTGAAATCTCATTGCTTTTGTAATATATTTTTTAAAAGGCATTGTTATGTTTCTTAACCTCCTTATGCTTTGGTAGAATCTCTGAATAACTTCTACTCAGAATTTCATTTGAGGTAATGCAAGGCACAGAATGCTTTGATTAACTTGCTTTTTGCAAAGATTTATTTTCAGACAACCTTAAAAAAATTCTTAGAATGTCGTTTCTGAGGTCTTTTCATGTTGTGGATTTAATAGACAAGGTACTGTCAGCTGAGTTATGAGTCTTGCTAATAATATGATTATGTTGTTTTTTGAGAGATACACTTCTTGAAAACATACCTCAGAGGAGAAAATTCACAAAAGCTATGTGCAAATATTTTTTTTTTCTACAACAGATGGAAGAGCTCGATAATCACCAGTCAAGGGTGGCTAAAATTAGTTTAAAACAGAAAAGATTATTCCTACAAGTACAGTAGTATAATTTGTATGAAATGAGCCAAATCCTACTAATTGTTACACTGGTGTAAATATAGAGTAATTCCTTTGCCTGAAGTTTCTCCTTCTTTATGAAGTAATGTAGAACACAGGGGATTATGATGCTGTTGAATTTTGACACGTTCGTAGCACAGGTCAATTCTTGAAACGCAGTGGCAGAATATGGCCCAGAGTTTAGCCCCTTGTTCCCATGTTCACAACAGCATAATACTCACTCACTGAGACTCCAATTCAAAATTTGCTGTAATATGATTGTGGGTAGAGGGTTGCTGAATGACTCAGATGAATGTAGCTCAGAGTAAACAAACATGTAAATCATTTCTGGCTAGAGAAAGGAAAACATGAGAGAGCAGAGAAAAGCCAACCTCAAGGATGAGACATTTATAATGACATGATCAGCAAGGATCACCAAGTTCAGCAGGATTCGACCATCAAAAACTCAGGACTGGATTTGCCACAGTCTTTTACTTTTGGTAATGAGAGGAACCTGTATGAAGTGAGTGCCTACATGCAAGTATCACAAGCAAGCAGAGTTTTCCACTTGCTTGGGCTGATAGTCTGGTACAAAGGTGAGCAGGCTCACGTCAAAAGCTGCATTTGGGAACATTTAAATGGCCTGCTATGAGAGCTGGGAACCAGGTGTACTGCCTGTCTCGGGAGAGGCAGGATGCTGCCAGTGACTGATTGGTAGTCTCTACAATGTCCAATTTGGGGAAAATACAAGCTAGCAAGTGATTCCTGGAAGTTTTTGAACCCAAAATCCTGGATAGAAGTGTGGAGTTGGTATGAGTAACTGCAGAAGGATCCAGACCCAGCCTGTGGTTCAGGTTAAAAAGTACCAGAGCAAGTCAGTAGCTTTGAAACAACTTAGATTTCTTCTCATCTAGGTGAGTGTATAGCACAAAATCAGAGCAAGGCAAAGGCTATTCTCATTTGTTTCTCCTGCCAAGGGAGATGACCAGTAAGCACAAATCACTGCAACAGAGCATCCTGCCAGTCAGGTCCTCTTTTGAATGCCCAGGCCCAGTGCACTTAAAAGGCACAGGAAGATGGAGCTGTCTGTGTGTGTGAGACTGCAGTCGCTGAAAAGCTAGGGCGGGATTTTTATCCCTTTCAGCTGTCTGAGCTATTGCGCTTCAGTGTGTTTTCAGGGTAAGTTAGGTTAAGTTCCCTCTTGGGGAAGCAAGAAATGTGCTGGCATCCAGGGTTGAAATGAGGAGAGCTGGGGCTGGTCCCCTTCTGCTGCACAAGGATCAGTTCCCCAGAGCTCTGCCTCCCTGCTGGCTAACCTGCCTCCTGTTTTGGCCACTTTTACCATTATGGTAAAGAGAGGATGCTGTGTTGTTGTGTGGAGTTGTTCAACATAAAGCCTGGGCTCTTCCTGAGATTTCCTGTCTTGGAAGGCAATGAAGAAACCTTAGGGTGAAGTGTGGCTGTAGGTATGGCATCCTTGTAGTGTTTTCTATGAGATAATGGCTGTGAAGGGGAGGAACTGGAGAGACAAGGTATATTTCTCTATGTGCATGAGTAGCAGGTAGACATCAGTCCTCATTTCTCCATTTTTAATTTTCTTTAGAGTATATCAGGTTTTGTATAGTGTTGGTCACAGTGGCCGTGATAGGAGACTTGACTTGGGCAGCAGGATAATTTTTGCTAATAGGAATTATGGGTGTTTCTGTTAGATTGTTAGACACGTATTATTATTTATTCTCAGCTCAATCTCTGGATTCAAGCCAGGGAGCTACTTAGTCCTTATTCCCTTCTCCCTTCTCTCAGTCTCTTTCCCTCTTCATGTGCAGTGAATATGTTCCAGTGAGAACTGAAGCAATTTCTTGGCCCCTCTCATGTATCCCGCATCCCTTTTGCATCCTTAGAGAGGAATCTGATTCACTGTTTGGGAAAGACTGACTTAAGCATCTGAATAGAGCCAGGTATGTTTCCTATCATGTCTGCTAATTAAATTGTAATGCTCATTACCACAGGACGCTGTGGAGGGCAAAAGCATAAGCAGGTTGAAAAAGATGAGATGAGTTCACAATGAACAGAGTGGATAGGAAACAAGGTGGTCTGGATGTAACTAACCTCTGGCTGTCTACACTATGAATTGCCAGGTGCAGGGAGAGTGCAGAAGGGAACAGTCACTGTAAATGCAGTGGACACAGGCTTACCCATCACCAGAGATAACATGCTGGGATAGAAGGACCATGGGTTTAATCTATTCCTGTGCTCTCCCAGCACTGGCACACATAGCTTGCTAAAACAGCAATTCACTTTCTTGTCAGTAAAATAAAGAGTGAAGAACAGAGCTTATGGAATAGTGTTTATTGGGCATTTTGGTTCCAGAATGATAACCAGAGTAGAGATTTCAGCCTGCTCTCACAGGTATTAATGGATTAACATAAGAAGCTGCAAGAATTTCATTGTGTAAAGCCTTACTGGCAAAGCGGTGTGAGACGATGAAGCCATTTGGGGCTCAGGGCTCTGGCTGGGACAAGAAGATGAAATAATTCCACTCTCTCATTCAGTCTCTGTGTCCTGTTCGTTCTGGTTTGTGCTGCATTATGAAATGGAGGTGCTGATCTCTTACTTAGCCCGGAGCTGCAGTTAATGGAAATATCTGCATTATGTGTATTGGGGTATTTGAAAGTTTCCAGTTGGAAAGACCTCCACGTTTATAAAATTGCCCTAATGCCTAAAATTGTTCCTAATAGGAACAAGAGGAATAAAGATTCCTAGGATGTCAGCACCTTGTCACTGATTCTTCACCCATTTCTCTTGGGAGGTCAAGTTAGATGCAGGGACATGGTCACTGAATAAATGGACAAGGGGCTGTGAGATGGGTCCCCAAGGTACAGCTAGGAAGGCTATTTCAAAGAGAAGCATCTGCTGCAAGAGGGGGATTTTTTAACAGTAGAGGAGAGGTTACATTGGCAAAGGGAGTAAAGCCCGATCTAGGGATGAGGAAGAGGACAGGAGAGCAGAGAGAATGTTTGAACAAAAGATATGAAGTCCCTGCAGTATATTTAAGACTATAGTGAAAATCCTTTACCCAGATCTTTCTTTGCTGTATAACACCATCAGGGGATCCTCATTCGGGAAGAGCAGACTGAGTCTCTGAAGAATCCTAAATGTCTTCCTAAGTTTGCTTCTTCTGCAATATTCTGTTTCTTCAGCAAGAAAACAAAGACTAACCTCCCTCTTGGGAAAGTCTGCAAGGGCCATATCTGGAGCTGACTATGCCCAGTGGCTCCACAGGAGTTGCTGGAGAGAACAGGGCTGCCCAGATAGCAGCCCAGTTCTCCACCAGCCTCCCGGTTCCTTGGCTGGGAGAACAGTTCCGATGAGGTCCTGGCTGACACCCCATTGCCAGCTCCTGCTGTCAGGGGGATGCACAACAGGAGATAGATACAACATGGCCACGTCACTGTTATGACAGACTCTGAGTCCCCTCTCTGTGCCACAAACATAAGGGGCACAAGCTGAACCCAGACCAGGGATGTGCTCTATAGCTGGAAGAAGGGCTTCAGGCTTCTTAGACTCAAGGTCTAAAACAAGTGTGTGCCTGAAAATGCACATCTTTGTTTAAGCCTGGAGCTCTGTGTTTATGGAGTGTTAGGGCAAATGTTCTGACATTTGTCTGTGGGTTTCTATTGATCTTGAAATCATGCCAAGTTTGAAATGATCTCTTTCCAGCTCCCCTTACTTCTTCACCATATACAGGGATTGATGCTGGTGTGCACACATGCACACTACTGAGATTACGTGAAGAGTTGGTGACGAAGAGCAGTATGTTATGGTCCTGCAAGCACGCGCGCCTGTGCGAGCGCACAAAATGGCTTCACTTCCACATTATCTCCTGCAGTTTTCCCTGCACCCTGTCTGTAACCTAATCAAACAGGCTGAGCAGCTGGTGAGTGGGTGCCTTGCCTGTCAAAGACATGGGTATGAATATCAGCAGTCAACAAGCCATCACATTAGCTATTGGCACAAAATGTAATCAGTGAGTGTAGACACCCCTCCCCAAAATAAACCCATTGCTGTCCACAGAAGCCACATGAACCCCTGGTTGACTGAAATAGTTTGGGAGAAGAAAGAAGTTGAAGAGTGGCTTGGCTGAAAGTAGTATATGCAGGATGCTGCAATGGATGAAAGGAAGACGTGTTTTAGAAGTCTTCTGGCTCCTCATGTGAGGGTTTCTGACTGATTTCCAGTCAAAAATAGTTCATCTGCACTGGCCATACATCTATGGAGTGGGTCAGGTAGCACAAATACTAGCAGATCTTTCTGGATTGTCTTCTGACTTTGCTGAAGATTTGAATGTACTCATGAATGGAACAAGACAGAAAATGGGGGGTTTCTTCCCAGAAAAATCTTACAGACTCCCAAAATGTCACTCCAGCCTACAAACGTTAACAGTCACCAAGCCCTGAAAGTTTGTAATTATTTACGCAGAATGGAGCATCTAGAGAAGCCGAGAGCCTGGCACTTAAGTCACTCAGCAGAGAGCTGGGGAAGGAAAAGGAAAGGCTGGGATTCAGGCCACCAACACAAGGGTGGGCCTGGCCCAAAGTCTGTTTGGTCTTTCTTGTATGGAAGAAAGATCAGATTTGTCAGAGCTATTAACTCTGGTCCCTGTTCAGAGACATTTCCAGTCCAAGGCTAAGCTCAATTCTCAGAATTCCCAGTTCTTGCCTGGCTGAAGGGAAATGTGGGTCTAATTGGCCTGTCCTCTTTCACTAGTCCTGGGACTGGCCACGGGTTGAATTACTGGTGAAATCCAAAGGGACCCTCTGGTCCTGTAAGGTGAGCACAGAAACAACAGTGGGAAACGGAAAAATGCTCACTGACTTCATTGAACCTTGGATCTGGGCTTGAAGAACAATGTTTTATTTCAGATGTTCTCACTGTCCTCTGAATGGCTTATTTTCATTCTTTTTTAAGGCTCAATAGCTGATGTCACCAAAATTCAGGGTGAAGTATTTGGGGTGTAATGAAGGAGCAGGGTTGCTGCTATGACCTTCCCATGCACATTTGGATTAATCTTTCTCTCTTACAAAAAATCAACTGGAAACAAAGCTCCCTTCCCTGTGGCACTTACCTATGCAGAGCAGGCCAGTTCGGAGTTGTTTTGTGTGTTCGCTTTTTTAGGATCAGAGCCTTTATTTTTTTCCTGCTTCTGCCTGCAGAGCTTCCCCTCAGTGACCAGAGGTGCGTATGTGGAGCAGGGACACCTGCCTTCACCAGTGTGGCAGGTGACTTGTGAAGGTGACCTCTTCAGAAGCATCTTTCTGTCCCTCCCAGAATGGGGGCTGATTCAACCGAGGAGTTTGGGCTTGTGTTCAGGCTCAGCCCTCGGTAAGCATGGAGTTACAAATGGCTGGATAAAACCTGAGTGTGTTGTTTTGCACTGTGACAGGCTGAGGTGGAGGGAACTACAGAGTTGCTCCAGACAGAGGCACAGAGATGTGATTCCTGCAGTCCTCCTACATAGCCCCTTTCATGGCAGTGCTCTTTTAGAGTCCTTTAATCTGGTTATTCTGCTTAACTGAAGTCCTTTAGCTGCCAAACTTGCAGTGCTGAGGCTGCGGTGCTGTGAAAGGATCCTGTTCCTACATTTGAACCGGGATAAGACCACAAACACCTGTCAAATCTCCACTGCTGTCAGATTATTCACAGCAACTACATTGTTAGATGGATTTTGTTGTTGTTTATGGACATTTCAGAACCTGATCCAGGTTCTACAAATGGCTCCAGTATTCCTGGATGATTGGCCAAATGCATTTTGCCAGCAATGGGTTGTAGACTGGTCTCTCACTTTCTGTGATGCCTATAGGAAAATTCGGGCAGCCACAAGATTTGGCTCCTCTTGATCCAGACACTGATGCTTGAGCCTGAGAGCCTGCTCTGTTCAAATGCCCTCCAGTAGTACTGACAAGCTGAGTGCTGTTACACACATAACAGCATGGGGGTTCCTCCTTTTTCAAGTGATAACCGTGCATGAGTGGCTACACGCTGGGGCATCCAGCAGTATGCAGTCACAGAGCAGTGAGGCAGGTCTGTAGCATGTTCCTGTGCTTAAATGTTGAAGAGTTACGAAGAGAATGCAGAGTTCAAAGGAAATCAAATTAGGCTTTTAGTTCTTGTTCGTTTCTAGAAAATCTGAAGCATGTTAAATGGTATTAATACTGTGCCCATATTGAAGATGCTGTTTAAATTGGCTTTATGGATTGAGCTAACATGGAGTTAAGATAGATTACCATCATCGTCACCCATTTTACAGACAAGGAAAGAGAAACACAGCAGCATGAACATGATCATGCAAGATCGAGAAGTCAAAGCCAGGTCTTTTGCTTCCTTGATACTGTGCCACACAAAGCTGTCACTGAGTTCAGTTTATTAATTCAGAAGCAAAAGAACAGTGTGCTACTAATAAAGTGGTTACATGAGGGATACCAACATGCTGTGTAGATTTTGTGATGGATGGTTTCCCATTTTAATCATCTTTTATAGCCCCAACATATACAATATGCCTCTGAGTAGTAAATGGGGAATCAAGTCATAAAGAATTGAGACTTCAGATGGGGGGGGGGCGGGGGGGGGCACAAAGCCCAGCCCACTTCCTACAAAGAGACCATTAGCAGTGGTGCAGTTGCACACACACGCATTGTGCTGTTATGACCAGCTTAAATTCAATATTGAACATGTCCAGTGCTAAAATGGGACTGGCAGTTGGAAGGAAAGGAACATAAAGTAAGATATTTATGAAATAATTGTGAAGCACTCTTAGATGAAGGAGCCAAGCAAGAGAATTTGTAGAAGAAGCTCCTGTAGAAGTTTGTAGAAGAAGAGTGCAGGCTGATTCTTTGTCTCTGTCTTGCTGGATGATTGGGAGTGGATCAAGCTGTGGGGCAGTCTTTTTTCTCCATTACATAGATGTGAATGTTACTGCTGCTAAGGTCAGCCCAAAGCAGGGATAAAAGACTAAATTCTAATCTGCAAATATGAAAAGTGAAGAATATGGGCAGGTCTTTGTCCTGGTTTCATCTGGGATGTAGTTAGCTGTCTTCCTAGTAGCTGGTACAGTGCTATGTTTTGAGTTCAGTATGTGAAGAATGTTGATAACACTGATGTTTTCAGTTGTTGCTCAGTAGTGTTTAGACTACAGTCAAGGATTTTTCAGCTTCTCATGCCCAGCCAGGGCACCTGACCCAAACAGGCCAACAGTGTATTCCATACCATGTGACGTCCCATCTAGTTTAGGAACTGGGAAGTGGGGGCGGGGGGGGATTCGCCACTTGGGGACTGGCTGGGTGTTGGTCGGCGGGTGGTGAGCAATTGCCCTGCGCATCACTTGTACATTTCAATCCTTTTATTATTACTGTTGTCATTTTATTAGTGTTATCATTATCATTATTAGTCTCTTCTTTTCTGTTCTATTAAATCGTTCTTATCTCAACCCAGGAGTTTTACTTCTTTTCCTGATTTTCTCCCCCATCCCACTGGATGGGGGGGGAGTGAGTGAGCGGCTGCGTGGTGCTTAGTTGCTGGCTGGGGTTAAACCACGACAGTCTTCTTTTCAGTGGAAGTAAAGCCTTGTATAGGAAAGATAATTTATAAATATCATGGATAACTGATGCTATTCAAAAGTACTGGTTTGTTTCCAAATTAACCACCACATAAGTAGACCTACTCTTTTCTCATTTAAATTCATTCTTTTTTTATCTTGGTTTGGATCCAGAGGCCTGATCTACTGGTTTTTATCCAACACTCCTGTTGAATCCATATGGATCAATTATCATTACCAAGAGCATCATGTTGGTCCTAAAGGGAACCTCTCGCACCTGAAAAATTAACTCTGGAAACAGCCTCTTCACACTGCAGAATTTTTCTAGCCTAGATGGACCACCTCTGTGCAACGGGGACGCTAGAGACACAGATGGGCGTTTGGATACCAAAAGGTTTTTTAGTTTGACCATCTCAGTTTTCATAGATGTTTGGAGAATGACTACACTTTGCATGAATGCCTGAGTCCATGGAAACCGATGAATATGCAAAGTAATGGACTGTTCTTGGTGGAAACCCAGTCATCTGTTCACATTAGACCAGCGTAGTGTGTGTTCGTAGTGCTGCTGACAGTGCCTTTCATGTCTGGGCAGCTGGGGAGACCTTATGAGGCAGAAAACCATAGGTTTAGCCCATAGTAAATATTAGAACCCAACCACATGTGATTGTTTCAGTAAAGAATCTTATTTGTATTTGTTACAGCCCAGGAACATACCATGACCTGAACATCTTCTTTACCCTCCTGGGTAATATCAATACAGTCTTTGCAGAGCACCCTCCAATGTTTCCTGTTACCAATACACCCTATTTCTGTGTACAGATATATAAGGTGCCAGGAGATAGTCTTGCAGATTTGTGCTTTATTTGGTACTAAAGCTCCCCTGCAGCACACATCCAAGCCCAGAAAAGCACTGGTGGCATATAGGTAGAGACATACTCCTAAATTGGCACTTGGTCTCGCTTTTTTGGGGGGGGGGCTGAGTAGGGAAGATAGAGTCCAAAAGTGGGAGTGACAATAGACTAACTCAAAAAGTAGCAGGCTTTGGGGCTGAGAACTGAAGAAGTTCAGTAACAGCATGTGATAGACTACATCAGTGGTACATGAAACGAGAAGCAAAGCATGGAGATACTTTGATGTGCTTGCAATACCTTCCCTGCTGAGTTAGAGGAGAGTTTTAATTTGGTGAGTCTAGTCAATGGCATCAGCCCAGTGTAACGAAGCAGGAAGGAGTCCAGAACAGTGGCTTCTCTTTTCAGTTTTACCTGTGCAATTAGGAATTATGTCATTGAGGTCAGCAAGACAAGTGAATCTCCATAAGCAGAATGAAATTCAGAGTGCATAAGATGCTTTTGAAACAAGTTGGCTCTGCTTTGGCTGAAATAATGTGAAGAAAGATCATAGTAAATTAATAACCAACACTAGAAAGGAAAATAGAAAAGGAAGTTAAAAGAAAGGAGAGCTCTAAGTATTTTCTTGCACCAAGATGACATATAAATATATACAGACTTAATTAGGAGAAGGTTACTTGAAATCTCAAAGCCAGCTATCAGCTTCTCACTTTCTCACAATATTTTGTTACAGCCTACTATAAAAAAGGCATTTAAAACAGATTTATTCATCTGATCATGCAGGCGTTACAACGAGACACTGTTTCCAGAACTTGGGTCTTTTTGTTCAACTTAGTGGAAAGTAATAATATCATGGAAAAGGTATCTCCCATGTTAATAGGCAATGTTCATCCCTTGTACCTTAGCATTGGTTTGTTCTGCCTTTGCCCTGAGCCTAGCAGACTGCAGACACACTATGAGATTTTGTCCTGCATTTTATGTGTGTAAAGGGAGGATTTTCCCTGAGACGTGTTCAGTTGCAATGCCGTAGTTGCTTATATTGCTTACTTAGACTTCTCTGTGCGCCCTAAGGATTTGCAGTCCTATGCTAATGTAATACATAAAGTAGAGTCACCTTGACTTCACATTTATCAGCTTATGCAAGTGCTAACCTTTTACTGCACTGCAACAGAAATGTCATTCCTGTTCAGCCTGGAGATGACAAACAAACAGCTTCATTGTCAGTCGTGGATTTAGGAGGCTGGCTGGCTCAGTGGCTGGTGCAGTGGCTTTGGGAGCGTAGTTCTTGTCAAACACTACACAAACCAGAGCGGGCAATCTTGTTTTTTTCCCCAGGGAGGGATGGTGTGTGTTTGTTTGTTTGTTTGAGTGGTTTCACCTTTTTAAGGCTTTAAGGAGGGCATACTTGAGGTATGCTGAACATTTCATGCCAGCTTTCCACTCACAGTCTGTGGCATTATCCGGTGCAGTGTTTGCGCTTGTTTTGGGGCAGCTCAAACTGTAGGATCCTTGGCAGGGATGCAGTATCCCTAGAGCTATCACTGCCCATCATTTTCTTTTGTAGAAAGTTGAAGTCCAGAATGAAATTTGGGAAACATATGGATAGCATTTGACTTTTTCAACCCGAAATGTCAGCCAAGTAACATTTGTGGAACCAGTATAGCCAGACACCAGGCAATAGTCACTGTGTAACAGCGTGGACCATCCTGCTAAGGATTTACAGGGAGACTCAGTAGCTCCCCTGAAATATAAGGGAATTCTTGGAGGACTCCAGCTTCTTTCACCCAGAGCCCTCACTCCTGTAGCTCCCCTTGAAGGCGATCCATGGTATCTTGGCTAAGTCAGCAGCCGTTTGGGACTGGTGTTAGTATTAGCATGATATGTTGAGCAGGTTTGTTGGCTTCAGAGGGAGTCTCACTGAGTGGGCCACTGTTTGCTTTACCTGACCTAGCACGTTCAGAGTGAGCTTGAGTGCTGCTGTCATTAAAAGTACCACAGAAAACTCAAAGCACAAATAAAGGGAAACTGGGCAATAATCCTCACAAAAAAAAAAAAAGAAAAAAAACCCCAAACAACTATTTCAAGGCCCAGAATATACCCTTAGCAAAACATTTTGATTTTGCCAAGGAAAATAAGTCATCCATGACTGAGCGAGGGTGGACTGTTCTGGGACACCTTGGGGATGAAAGAAAATCCAGACTACTAGGAGGAAAAAGAAAGACTTGAGGTAGAAAAGCATCTGCAACTTGGAATTCCTCCAAATTGCATACTATGAATAAATGCCCCTTGGAGTCTCAAGGCCTGGCCTTGGAGAAAGATGCAAGGACTGTAGTGCCTTCCTTCCCATTGCAAGAGCGTGAGGGCAGGAGGCAAGCAGGCATCATGGGGGCAAAGAGAACAAACAGTGACACGGCTAGTGCAGGGTGTGATGCACAGCAGTCAGCCAGGGTCAGTCGGGTCAGCAGCAAGCAGTACCTTTAATTATTTTAAGGTAGAGCTTGGAGCAAAAGCAGGGCAGAGGGAAGAGCTGTAGTCCCCATGGTATATGGGTAGAGCCCATGGCTTATAGCCCTCCTCCCCTTCATCATTCATCCTTCCCATGGAAATATAGCTGACATGGAATGAATTAATTGCAGAAGACTTTGAGTGTGTCTTTTAGGAGACAGGAGAAATTCCTGAGTGCATAGGATTGATCTGAGACATTTAAGAGATGCACCAGTTCTCACCCCAGCCAAAACACCCCTCTTGCAAGGAGAAAGGCTGACAAAAGAGTGCATGAGTTCATTGCCCTGGGAACTGTAGGATGAACAGCGGCAACAGCATCCCTTGCTCATTGTGGGGAGAAAGGTAGTACTTGTGCTCATGTAGATAGAGCCAAATAGGTGAATAGCTAACTTTGCCACTACCTAAAATCAGGGAACTCTTTGTGGGTGTGGCTGATGCCCTGTAGTTTTCCATGATTGCATATGCCTGTATGAAAGCTGGAGAACATGTATGATGTGGCTGTTTGGCTCAGCTTCTGCAGGCTGCTGTTCTGGCTAGAGATGCGGCACAGGAGAACAGTATTTGTGGTTGTCAGAGGTGCTTGCTAGTAGTAAGGTCTACACTACTGTGTTTTGATCAGAAATCAGTAAAGATGGACCTGAACTGTAGCTCTGAAAATAGCTTTGGAAGGAAGGAGCCAGACCTGCTGGGCCAAAGGTATGCAAACAAGAAAGCAAATAGCAAGCAATTGGCCTAATGCATTTTAGACAAAATTGAAAAGAGGTCTTCACTGACAGCAAAATCCAGCTAGAAAAGAGAATGCAAGGGCTCCTGAGAGTGCTGGAGGGCACAGGAAAATCGGTGCTGAATCTAGCTTCCCACTTGAGAGCTGTGGCAGAGGAACAGGAACTGAAGAAGCTGAGGAAAGATGGCTGGGCTACAAGTACTGTAACATTAAACAAAAAGATACTTCTGGTCCATCATGGCACTTCAGAACACAGGGCCTAGGACACATAACCTCACTAAATTGAGAAGAATTTGGCCTTAGTTCATCAGTGTAAAAAAATCATTGTTTTATTTATTTTTTCATGCATGTTCTAGCTGAAACTACCTTCTAAATAAAAAAACATTCCTTTATTATAGTTACAGAAGGGGACTTGAAAAATGAGAAGGTCTTGAGAAAATTGTGGACCTGAATACTTTCGGTGAAGCCAAATTAAGTCCTGTATGTAATTAAGCCAGTAGAGATGCAGGGTTATTCTAAAGACTCAAAGAATTAATTTTAGACTTGTGACAATGTACCCCCAAGCAAAATCAGGCTCAGGATTTTAGTCAATCATGCAGTCCATCTAGAAACAGCTCAGAATTTGAGGAAAGTCTCAATTTTCCCTTGCAGTGATGCATGGGAATATCATGTCTTCCATGGATACTCTTTTTGCCATCATTTTTGCTATTCTGTTATGAAAACTTGATTGTGGGTAATAAAATTTAATGGATAGTGTTCAAGAATGCTAACAGCTAATTAGATGAGCAAAAAAATGTGTAAAACTAACCGTAGAGCTTGAAATTATAGAACTGTACATGGTCATTATGCCCATGCCCATTGAAAGTGTAAGTGAAAAAAATCCCCAGGTCTTAATTTAATGTCTTTGCCAGTTGTTTGTTATACAAGCTGGCTTTAGCCTTTTGGATCTGTTTTTTAATCAGACACTTTATCTGCTTTATGTGTCTGGAAAGAACAGTGCTGACAGTATCTTGAAGATGAGAGCTGTGTAGTGAGAGAAAGTTATCGAAGCTGGGAGGAAGGCAAAAAATGAATTCTAGAAACAGAATTCATTCCTGTTACGGCAACCAAGACCAGGGCCTCTTGGTGTCCTTACTTGTAGCTACCAGTGATGCCATATACTCTAAAGCAAAAGAGAAGTGCAGACGTGACAAACTACTCGCCCAAGGGTGCACCAGAAAGGCAGTGTAAAAGATCCCTACTTTGCTGTGTCACTGAGATGTGGCTGTCAGATAGACCAAATGCTGCTGCTAAAACTCCCAGCTAGAATCCTGATTTCTTTTCAACCCCAGAGAAGCTCTCAGGCACCTCAAGGATTTTACCCACCCTTTATTTTGCCACATTTGGTGGAGTATACTTTATAACAGACCGACCCGATTCTGGTGGGAACCACCAGACCCTTCACGTAACTGACATGAGAAGCCAAAGTCAGAGCAGAGCTGGGAACTAATCTCATTTCCCACACATTAATTCTGCTTGTTTTGCCATAGACCCGATGATCTGTGAGAAACTTGGCTGATGTGGTTATGCTGTTTTCTGCAGTCATCCCAGAGGTCGTCCCCAGCCCTCCTGACAGCTTTGAAGGTTTGCAGAAAGCTAAGCCTCAGGTAGCTAGACAGTGGGGATCTTAGCTTGGTACTCATTTCTCCAGTCAATGTCAAAAGACCTGCTTCTCTGGAAATAACTCTCAGAAAGGAGGATTACATTGCCAATGCTGTGTTCACAGTAGGAGGTAGTTCAGAGTCCAGGACTGGGGTCAGACAGAGAAAGCAAGAGGTGGAAGTACCTCTCCATTCCCTACTCATTAAAGTAACATGCCAGGTGAAACGGCATCTGAGTGATGTCTGACATCTGCAGTAGTCCCTCCAGCAGTTTGCATAGTTATTTAAAATGTCTGTGTGTTTCCTCTGTTTCAATGAACACCTTGAGCATAGCTCCCTTTCTGTTAAATTCTTGTACAAATTTTGTTCATGCAGCCCCTTTTAGGTGGGGCAAAAGAGGTGAGGGTGTCTTCAAAAATCACCCAAGCATAGAGGTAGGAAAGATAAATAATGCAAACTGGTAACTTTCCATCTCCTGTCTTGTATAAGGACTGGAATTGCAGTCAGCATTGGCACCTTGATGATCATGCCCCAGAATTAGCCCCTCACTGAGATATATGGGACTCAGCCTTTTGTTCTTTGCCCAGGCTCTCTGCTAACTCCTGTAGCTGTCTAAGCATCAGATACCCACATTTTCAGATTTTCTTCACAGCCATCGTAGATGGAAGCTTTCAGTTAAGAAATCAAGAGGGAAAAAAGCAAGAGGAAGGCAAAAGAAAATGAGGATTTGAGAGAACAGTGCCTGTCAGAGGAGACTAGCAGTGCATCATCACTGTACATCTGCTGCTCTAGTGCCTTGTTCTAGTCAAAACATCAGTACGGGAAACAGCTGTGCTACCCTGAAGCCTTACTCTCCTCTACAGTACTCCACACATAGTTCAGCCATCAGTCAGTGGTTAAGGTGTGAGCCTGGAGTGCAATGACGCTCTTTGCTGGCCCTAGGCTTCCTGTCAAAAGTTGGTAGTGTCTTCTGCTTTTCTTTACTTAGAAAATGGGGGTGATGATACTTTCTGTTTTGCAGGGAGCCCTAACCAGATGTGCTACTAAGCAAGGATTTGTGGGAGGAGGGCTCTTAGACCTAGGGCTTTAAAGAAAAAGGAAAAAAATTTGAAAATAGTGCCTGTCTGGTAATATACATGCTGTTTGCATTTCTGTCTGTAGCCACAGTTATGACTGTGCTTAAATAGAGTTGTCTGGTGTGGAACATATTTTCTCAGCTGATTTTAAGCTCTGCATGGCAGTAATAGAGGTGTCTTAGAGTAGAGAAGCTTCAGCAGGCCTTGGCTGTAAGTAGGCATGTATAGAAACGCATTTCTCTGCTGCCAAAAGTGGTGTTAAATTGGTGGCTGTTTTATCTGATTGAATCGAAGGGATCCTCTCACACTACATGTGAACAAGGATGTATGATATCTAGCTGGCATGATTTAATGGACTTACAAAACTGTCTTCGTGGAGAATACCCAGTGATGCTTCTGCACTGTGTTGACTGAGTGATAACACCCTTTTAGCTTTATAAATAGCAGAGCAGGCAATCCTTAAAATGTGCAGGCATGAGTCAGTGTACAAAATGCCACCGTTGCCCTGACCCGCCTGGTACCAGAGCAGAGCACAAAGACATCCCTTGCTGCATGGACCATGCTGGTTTTTTTTCCAGCCAGTGAAGGGCTTACAGAGAAGGTGGTGCCGTGGCCTGCAGAGAAGGTCTGGTATGCCCAAATCAAGCAGCCACAGTACTGCTGAGTCCATGGGCTCCAATGCCCCATTTCTCCCCTCTCTGCCCCATACCTCAGATCTGCAAACTTTGGCTTAAAGTTAATGAGATTTTTAAACCTAGAGAATTTGGGACACTTTCTGCCTGGTTTCTGCATCAATGAAGTTCACTCAGTGACTCACACTCTTTACTTCACACCTTAGAGGCTAGAAACTTTTTTTTTTTTTTTCAGAACACATTCTCATGTAATTATTGAACTCTCAGAGCTCAGGGCTGAAAATAAACCCCAGCAAATGTGGCTAGACTCCCAAGGAAGTGACAAGCATGGCATGACTGTAATCTAGTGTAGTCTAGTTGTGCAGACTGCGAACAGTTATGGAGAGCACACAGCCCTGGGGAAAACTGCTCTCCTGGGGTGAAACAAGTCCTTGATACGCTGCTAAGAGTGATACTACTTACATGGCCTTCTCGAGGCCTGCTCGGCCCTGACTGCATGGTGTGGTTTATCCTCAATCTCAGTCTTAATGCCAGAACAGTTCCTTTCAGAGTCACTTTACAGATAGTACATTGCTGCTCCATTGGCAGAGATCAGTATCTTGTAAGCCATCTGTACTGTAAGAAACAATGCTATCTTGTCAGGGAGATGGTGAGAACGATATCCTACATGTTGTATATCTGCGATTTAGCAGCTCTGCGTAGACATCCAGGAAAGACAGGCGCATAAAAAGTACAGCTAAAGGTGCATCAGGAATGCACATATAGGAAGAAACCCCAAGAAGCCAAGAACAAAGACAGTCTGCAGGTAGATGTTGTTTGGGTAAATTAAGCAATTAGTCACCTTTATTCTTTGCAGGTTCAGTGCTCGCTATTCCTTTCATGTGCAGTAAATCACAATTTTGATGTATGTCTACCATGATCTGACCTACATTTTATGTAGGAGCCAGGAAAACATAAACCAATTCTGCAAAGCGATGTTCAGGGAAAGCAGAAGAGCAGTGCTTTAAAATTGTAGGTGCATAGGGAGGAGAGGCCACTGCTACTGCCTTGTAGGGACCACAGATTGTCTCATGCTCGTTCCTTTGCCAGAAGTATAACTCTCCTGCCTCGCAGAGATATCTGAGAGATGCCCAAAGGACAGGACAGGGACAAAGGTCTGTAGCACCCCAGTAACTCCCAGCAGGTTCCAGACACCAGTTACGAGGGCTAGCTGGAAGAGAGCAGAAAAAAAGAGCCTTTACAGAGCCTTGGAGGGGAGAGGAGATCAGTATCAAGAGAGGAAAAGAAAACTAGTAGAGACAGCTGTGGTAATTACCACTTCAGGGGTGATTTTCATTAACCTGTAAGATCTTCCTCTCAGCAGAGATCAGACAGAAAAGGGGAAAGTGAAGCTGTGTCAGAAGAGACCTGAGAGGGAGGAGGAGGAGGGAGGACAGGACATCCACTCAAGAGAATCTGGGAGAGAAAAAGTAATGCCCAGGACCAGTCTGTGAATCCAGCACTGAAGACAGACCCAGGGGCAAGGTATTTGTTAACTGTTTTCTTTTTAAAGTTTGCAAAACATTAATATTTTAAATAGTTTATTCTTTATTAGCATAATTAAGAATACACAAGTCTAAACTCACTGAAAACAGAATTAACAAATTAGCAGGTGCAGGAATTTGGAAGCAAGAGGTTTGGGAAAACAGAGCTTGCAAATGTCGGCATTAAGTAGAGCAGTGAAATCGTGCCAAGCCTTATTTATGGATTTGTGCACTGCCTTTGCATAGGCCCACTCCTGCAGCCAGAGGAATACAGCTCAATTTAAACATGAACCCCCTGCAGTTATACTGTAGCTGAGCCTAAAACTGAGAACATACAAAATAAATCTCTTCCGAAGAAAAACTGATGAGCCTCACCTCAGATGTCTCTTGAAAGCCGAGATATCTTGAATGAACACTTAACTGAACAGGGAAGCAAACTGCAAAATTAAATCCAAAAGAAAATGGGAGAAAATTTTAGAACAGTATCTCAAGAAAAGAAAATACAAAAAAAAAAGCAGCAACATTAAGTTATTCTGCAGACAAGAACTTGGGGAGAAAAAAAAAAAAGCATCCTATGCCCATGTGAGACGTTCCCCTTAGGAAGACAAGGGACTGATTTCTAAGATAATGTCATGCAGATTTTTCAGCATCTGACAGAGTAGCCCTGTGGAATATTTAAAATAAGGTTTCTCTAGTAAGGTGGGGCTTTTTAATTTTTTATCATCACTTCTTGTGCAACCTTTCTTGGGACAGAACTGCTGCGCCCCATCAGGGCACTGGCCCCAGGAGAGGGAAGTCACTACCGTGAGATTGGAAAAGGGTGCCAGAAGGCTTCCACTGCAAGATCATGGCGCAGGACTGCAAACTTCAGACCTGAGCCCAAGGAAGAGAGACTGCAGTATTCCTGTTAACCACAGTGGCTGCCTGTAAGGTGAGGAGCAGGTGTGGGCAGAGGCAAAGCTCCTGCTTGGTTTTCTCTATACAGAAGGCAACAGTAGGGCAGGGGAAGAGCATTTCACATCCCTCTAAAGGGGCTCAGTGACTTCAGCTCCCCTGGAGGCATTTGGACTCCAGATCGCTCTGACATTGTGTTTGTCTCAGTAGACACTAAAGGATCGGTTACACGTATTAAGCTATACATATATATGTATGTGTATTTCTGGGGAATTCTGGCCAATTATCACTTGCTGTCACGAAAGGATGAAGCAAGTCACTTCACTTCTGTTTGCTGTGGATTTCCCACTCGCACAATGAGAGGATGAATGCTGCCTGTCCTTTAAAAAGTACTTTTAGATCTGTGGCTGAAAAGCCATGTAAGAGATGGGTGTTATTGTTGGTAGCCAAAGGACGCAATGTAAATAGGCAAAGATTAAGAAATAACATGTTTACTCTTACAAATCTCTGACCCAAATCTCTGACTTTATAAGAATGGTCTGGTAGTTGAATAGACAAGTTTTATACTGGTGATATTATTCAGGAACCTTATAAGGGCATTAATAGTAACAAACGTCTGTGTCCTATGCATTTGTTTACTTACAAGCAGTATAACAGTGTTACTCCTCTTCCATGCTGCTTTATGTCTGTGCAGCATTTTTTTGTGTCTTTTAGATTTGCATGCTTAATTCTCCTGAGAACAACATTTTTCTATTTTAAATGAATGTGTTTTTATCTCCTCCAGCCTTTCTGTGGGTCTTCAAAAATTGTCCAGTTTGCAGTTCTAGGCTCTTTCCTGAGCTATCTTAATGAACTAGGATTTGGCTTTGCTTCTTTATTTTATCTGCAGACTATTCTGTTTATTGTCATTGTCAGGGGAAGCTCCCTCCCACTTTCTTTTTATGAAGATTTCTCTTTTCTTTTTTCTGTATGGCATTTCCACCTCCCCATAAAATACCCTGCTTTACTGCACAGCCGAGGCAGTCATTTTGTCAAGAGACTGTCTCAACAGAAGTGGCAGTGAAGGATGCTAGGACCAGGCCTGACTTGTGCAGAAACATGACTGAGATAAACTGTGATTGCACTACCATTGCAATCTGTAATGCTTGGTCTCCATCATTTTAAAATGGTACATTCAGCAAGACCTTTTGCTTGTAGAAATGTTTTTCCTTCTCAGCCCTACAACCATCCAGGTGGCTCAGACTACAGGATTTGCTGGCGAGGTGCGCCTGAACCAGCCAGGGTCCAACGTGGTGGGGAAGCTGCGCAGCCGCATGGCTGCAGCCACAGGAGAGGAGACTGTGCCCTGCATTGGTCGGTACTAGTGAAGGAGAGGTAATACCCCCCACGCCGAGTTATGCTGCATTCAAATCAGTCACCTGCTCCAAGTACTTCAAATATTTGGATTTTTCAGAATTTTCTTCCTCTGTCTAGAAGCCCCTAAGAAATCTTTCTCCTGTGAAGGTTTTAGAAAGGAGAGATGTCTGAAAGCTTGTTATCTTTCCACAGAGCGCAGGCACAGAAGCATCACTGCCAGGCACTAGCACCCTCATGGGAGCAGGGCAGACTCTCCTTGCCCATTGGGAGCTCTGATTTTGGTCCCATTTGAGCAAATGACTGTGAAATGCAAGTGGTGTGCTCGCTGCTCTTGGGACACAGATTCCTTGTGTTCATGTTCCCAGCATTCTGTAGGTGCAGGGAATTTGGCTTTTAATCCCTCCATATTTACCATAGTTTGGAAATTAACTCAGGGAAGCAGTATACATGGGTCTTACACTTTTTCATCTCCAAAAGGTGATGCAGGTGAGCATAGTACTGTCTGAAATAGCTTTTCTTTGCAATTGGGAAACATTTATGTGAGAATTGAGCAAATGATTTTTCCTTCTCCTACCAAGAACCTCCAGTCTAGTTTGAATGACAAAATTAGGAACAAAACTAAAACGGAGTTACTAGACCTAGAGTTACTACTGCACAGTAACCCCGGAGACTGTCAGCATAGGGGGCTTCAGGTGATGGCCACTGCATATGCTGGGTCTTGACTGTATTTTTACACGGGTGCCAATGAAAACAGTTCCAACAAAGCTTGTTCAGAAATGGTAATTGATAACCACTAATAAATCCACACATTACTGAGATGAGAAGCAGAGCCTAAACAACTGTCACTGTTGTTTATAGCTTGCTGCAACTGCCCTTTTCTCATACTGGCAACTGTGCCATAATCTTGTATTTTCCTTTTGCGACTGGGTGGCTTACTTGCACTTTCAGCCAGGCTGAGGCAGGTCTAACAGTCCATACTGTCATCAGCTCTCCTAGAGACAATGTTCACAGATTATCTTGTTGATTGAAGAAATGATTACAACGCTCGTTGAGTGAGAGTGGGAACAGGCAAAAAAAATCTCATCTTCGATAGCTACAGCAGCTAGAGATTACAAGCAGCAGGCACAGAAACAGTGGACATAGAGCACAGAGGTGATAATGATGCCATGCCACATTAGTGCTGCATTAGCAGATAAGACAATGGGGTGGCTTGCTTGACAGTATTTCTCAGTTCAGTTGACATCTCTTTTTTGTTATTAGATAGTGGAAGATGAATAGATAGCCCATCTCAAAAGAGTAGGGGACAGAGCGATGACGTCAGACAGACAAAATAAGCTTTCTGTTCTGTCTGCATTTGCAAAGATACGTACTGTGAATATATTCCAGAGTTGTTTTTTTTTTAAGCTCCTTACAATGGTACATTTTTATTTATTCACACCTGTGTGATGGCTGTGTGGAAAGAAGTTGGAGAATTACAAACTGTAAATACTTCATTGTAATAGTAGCTAAAACCATGTGGTGCAGCCATTCCATCACCAGAAAGTCATTTTAGTAGCCCAGACAGATTTTCGTTGAGGTAATACTGAAATATTCCAGGGATGGGTCAATACTCCCTGCTCCCTCTGCCTCCCAAATAGGAGCTTTGAAATTGGCTCTACACTAGAGGATTTTTCTGTCATCCTTTCCATTAAGACATACTGGAAGCTGTGTGTTGCTTTCAGGACAGATGAAAACAAATCTGAGCTACCTGTACCCTGCAAAGACCACAGTGACAGAGCTGGAGATAGACAAGGATGTTGCTTGTCCTGAACACAGGGATCACTATTGGCCCATGTTCTGCATGGCTGCTTAGGCTGTGTGTGAATCACAACGGCAAGGAGTAGATGTCCTGTTTATTATTGTCCAGAGATCAGAGAAAGCACTCTAAGTCAAATATATTACCAGCTTTCCTGGAATGCAAACACTATACATGTGTGCATAGAACGAATCTACTGTTTGATAAATTCAGACAAGCTTGGTATTAGCTTTTGCTGTCATTTCCCAAGAAAGGGTGCTGTTTGTTGTTTGAATTCACTTGCAGAGTATGAGGCTGAGCAGCCTCCTACCAAGCCCATATATCCAGGGCTTGTCCCGATTAATATGAAATGCTGCAACTTCTGTGCAACTAGACTGAAACTAATGAAGGTTATAACACAAACTAGGGGTTTCCTAATACAGTTTCCTTGGTGACTTTCACCCTTAAACGATGCCAGTACATCCTGTTCAGGCAAGAGGCCTTAAGTCATGTGCGATGGAGGAGTAGGTAACAGAAATATGCTGAGCTGAGTCAGGCAAGTACAAATCTTTTTCCTCCATGGCAAAGCAGAGTGTCCCAGAGAAGCGTTTTCCCATGCACTGTTAAAACTCAGGGCTTTGCTCATTTGGATCAATTAAGCAGCCTGCCCACAAAATGTAGTGACTGTGTATCTGCTGAAATGTTGTTACACTCTGTATTTTAAAGTACAGCGAAAAAACACACTTAAGAAGCTTCCCATTGAGGAAAAACTAGCTTATTAAAGTCACAGATGTACAAAACTTAAATGTCTGGACAACACCTTTTTGAAATACAGTTCTGCTGAAGAGAACATCAAGCTCAGAAGGTGGAGATGGGGGACAGAGAACCACTGGGGGCAAAAGAGAGAAGAATAACTTTCCTGGGTTGCTACAAGTGATCATTGCTAGCAGTGAATCAGTGGTAGCCCACCTCTGCAGCTCCACAGAAAAAAGCCTTTTGAGAACGTCCTGGTCCTTTGAAGCAATGGTCTGCTCCTGTCCCCAGCATTATGAAGGACTCAAGTGCTGAAGCAGTAGATTCAACAGAAAAACCTAGGAAGAACAAAATTCATAGTTGGCTTGAACAGGAAAGCAAGGAATATCAAACGCCTCATCTTTTTAAATGGTTAGGCTTATGATGTGAGTTCTTCTCTATGGTCAGGTCAATCCAGATGTGAAGAAGGGCTTGTGTGCTGGCAAACTTGTCAGTTTTGTTTCCAGTTACAGCAGTTCGATATAACAAATGCAAAAGTCTCTTCCTGCAAATTTTCTTCATGTACATCTGCAGACAAGTATAGTTATAATGGAACTTTCCATCTCTCCAAAATTAAATCCTCCTTTTCCATCCTGAATATCAGCCTCGGCTACCAGCTGGCTGACTTTGATTCTGCAGAGATATGGTGAGGTGGAGCCTTGCATCTACAAACCCCCCTGTGAAACCCATGGGATGTTTCAGGCCTGTAGAGCTCAGCCTGACACTGAGGCCAGTTTCATTGTGTTCTTCTCTCTAGGTTCTTGTCTCTAGTCATCACTAGAGCATGGGACAGCCCTTCAGCTCTTCACCAAGACAACATGATTCACATCTGTTACATGCTAGCTTTTAGGCTCTCCCCATGGGTTTAAGCATATGTGGTGAAGTGTCATGATTTGTTATTTTCCTTTGAAATACATATGTAGCTGTGCTCCTCTGCTTGAGAGGGCAAAGTCAAACCAAGTGCTTTGCGTGTGGAATGGAAAGTGGTAAATTTTGCAATGCTCCTTACTTCCTGGATGAGTTTGTGCTACAGAGTCATACTGGCTTTCAGTAAGGCTGTGTCCAGCAGAGAGAGCTTATTCATCTAGTAGAGAATTCAGCTGTGCCAAGATTTCCATCCTCCAGCATTAGGTGGCCTTGTAGATGTTCTGGACTGACATGATTGAGCACCCTAAAGCCAGAAGACTGAGAACTGAGTTTGATTCCTAAGTTTTAGTTAGGAGCACTGAATGCTCAGAGAGGAACAGGTACTTTCTTAAGCCCAACAGTATCTCCAAGTGTACTACATACGCGATATCTTTTGTAATGATATTTTTATATATACATATATATACACACCCATATGCGGTTAGTCGTGACTCATCAATTGATCATGCAGCGGAAGAGAATTATACCAAAGAGTTGGCCTTTCCAAATCAAACATATATATCTTTGATAATTGTCACCCTCCCTAGGAAGTTAAGAGTTGCAGCTGGGACTTGAGTCAAATTATGGCATTTTGAGTTACTGGCAAAGAATTTTCTTTTGGCTTCTGTAAATTTATAATCTGAAGTTTGAGGTTGTCTTCTTTTACAAACACTTCTCAGATTAGAAGGTTACATGCAGTACCCCAGTGACTGTATGTATTCTTAACTACGCCTGAAGTGATGACGAGTGAAAAATGTTCTAAGAAGAATTTTTCTCTGCATCTTCTAAGGACATATCCTCCCATGTGAATCATGAACGACTGCAGCCTTGCATTTTTATCACATACTCTATTAGTGCTCTCCCTTTCACTCATCTTGGGCAGTGAAACTATATTACTCATCTCCAATTTTATTAGCTGTCGGTTTCTCATTTTTGTGTTGTAGTGCAACCCTGCAAGATTTGGAAAGCACTTATTCCAGGGGAATGATATATCTTACATAACTTATGAGCTGAATATAAACGTCCTGAGATCATGGGGCCTTTGCTAAAGGGAATTTACACAGCCATATACACCAGAAGGTCATTGCAATTTTACAGTTTTAAAATACTTCTGAGGTTGTATATTTATTCAGTAGTGGCTCTTTTTTGCATTTAAAAGCATCAGGAAAAATTTCTGCTTCTGACCAAAAATGTGGTGAGTGTCATGCAGACACATGAGAAGCAGTGAGACTTAGGTTGCAATCTGGTTCCCGCTGAACTTCATGGAAAAACCAATTTTCTGGAACAAGAAGGTATCTTTGCAGAAGAAAAGGAATTGCAGAATGTTACAAAGTCAGTTTTATTTCCTTGAACTGTGGGAGGTATAAGCTCAGTCAGACATTGTTAGTAAATAAGATCTAGAGCACTTAAAAGAAGGATCCAATCACAAATTCAATTGGTCCATTAACTACATGTAATATTATTTACCTAAGTGGCCCTTCTGGACTATTTCATAACTCAGCTTTATAACCTTTTTAAAAAAGATCAATATTACTGAGCACACAGCCTCTGAGTGTGATGAAAGAGTCAGGCTGTTTTAGCAGTTACGGTCCATGATTTCCAGACCCGAAGTCCAGATTAGAAATGCAAAATGAGGAAAATACTTTCCCTGAAATACTAAAAAGAAAAAGTAGCCTTGGAGAGAAGGATGGAGGGAAGCAGTGAAGTAAGATGTGTTGCAAGAGATCAGTTCTTTTATTGGGCTGATACAACTAGAAAATACAGGCAGGCTTTCCAGCACATAAACCCTTCTGCAGATTCGAGAGAGAGGATGTAGTGACATTTAAAGCCACACACACAGTTTTGCCAACATGTGTCAGAGTGAATCTCCAGTAGGAGGGAACAACCAACCGCTCTATTTGCAACTTGGCAGATGGGGTGTTTTGTTGTCTGCTCTAATGTGTGATGCGAGTTGGCTGCTCGTACTGAGTCCCATCAAGTGGGAAAGGTAGCTCTTGTCTATTGATCTTGTGTTCAAGATCCAGTATTTGATTTGTTCCTCAGGTAGTCAGATGCTCACATCAGCTGGGAGCTATGAGCTCCAATATCTAAATTCAATACCCCTACAAGTCTCTGCTGCTTCCATTACACAGGGAACTCAGAAATTGGGAGCAATGGTGTTTTTCCACCTCTTAATCAGCATCGTGAAAATTCAAATGATGATAAAAGCAAATAAAAGCCAGGAAGGTCCTATTTTATAATGGGCCTAGTGGCTACATGGATGTAAACCAGCACTGGCTATCACCCTTTCAGTTATACTCATCCCATTTCATACAGGTCATTCTGATTCCCGTGAGATGGTGGCATGTGGGAGTGTGGTGTGTGTGTAAAGTGGGAAATGAGGGATCGTTCAACTGCTAACAGATCCTAAGTTTTGTAGTGAAAACTCCTGAAATTTTTAGTGGCAAAGGGCAGTGCTGCTGAGTGATCTTTGCCTGTCTATCTTCATTAACCACATCTATTAACTAATGGCTGCTATTCAGTGCTGCTGCTCCCCTGCTCTTCTTTCTCCTTGCCCTCTCCTCACTGCTTCTTACACATTGATCAGGCAGCCCCCCTTGCCTTTTCCCATGCTACCACACAACATTGCTCTAAACTTTGTGCAGTTTTCATAATGTTCTGTCTCCGACAAGAAACGTTAGAAAGGAAAGCTAATTTTCGTTCTTTCTGTTGTCTGTTCCTCCTTGGTGCTGAAGCAATCTCTGGTGCACCCGGGCATGATACATCAGTGTGATGAACTGATCATTTGGTATCAAGTTGTGATCTAGGGTAGGAGACAGGCAAGGGTGTTGAGGACAGCGCAGTGTCTGTAGAGAGTGCTGACTGTAGATATCATACAGATGGTGACAAGTATAAAGCTGCTTCTTAGTTTTCAGCAAAACCCATTGTTTTCAGCCCTCAACCAAAGTAATACTATTCCCTGGTGATTGTGACACGTCTATCCCAAGAGTTCAGTCCAAAAAACCCACCTGTGGCAGCTGTGATGCCATTTCATTCTTCGGAGTGAAAAAAGAGGCCCTGTTGGTGCAGGGGATAAATACATCTGAACTGAGTGTTGGAAGATGCAGAGAAATTTTTGCAGGGATAGAAAAACCATTTTGTGTTATTAGACAAAGTAATGTCGCTGGAAACCTTCCTTCCACAAACAAGAGAAGCTTTTTCTGCCAGGTATGGCTGCTTTTCAGGGGCTAAAGCTCTCATTTCTGTGCCAGGCAACATAGAAGTGGTGTCAGGCTGAAATGGCTTGAAGATTTGGACTAATAGTTCAGGGAGAAGGGCAACCCAACTGGAGAGAGGTCATAGAGTCCAAATTGAGTGGTAAGTCCTCCTCCCCTTATTTTGTGTAGTTTGTTATGTGGTTCTCTTTGTTTTTCTACACCTGTTTGTGCTGCAGGTATCACCATTGCATTAGCCAGTCATTGGATATTGTCTGATGCATCTGCAATCAGGCATAGACTGGAAAAAAATTTCCTTGCCCCAAATATTAACTCAAGTAGCAGAAAATGCCTCTCTGTGAAGAGAATTTGTATGGAAAACATGTGTTTTCAGGCTCTCTGCACAGATTCCAAAATTTTAATGTGACTATGTTTCTATTTTCGCTGCCTTTCAAGTACTTAAATTGTTTCTTCTCTCTAGGCACCTATGAATTGCCTACCCCTTTTCCTACCTGGATTTCATCAATATTTTTGTAATTTTTTAACCGTTAAGCAGGAGACAGTACAACTCTGGGACAAACAAGTGGTCTAGGGTCTACCAGCATTGTCTGTTTCTTTCACCAAAAGATGCTGCCTCCAGGAGATTGGTGGTATTGGGAAGTGATAGCTAGAGAGCAGTGATCCTTGGGTTCATTTGTTCCATCCACATGTTTGACCGATGCTCTGTTAGCCAGTTTTGGAAGAGAAAGACATCAGGTTTGGAAGGTCCATCTGTAATTGTGCTGGATCTCAGGCTGAGGGGCAGCTCAACAGCTAAAGGTTTTGCTGAAATCTTCCATGTAATCCAGACAGACAGTTATTTGTTTTGATACTGCATGCTATAATTTCCAAACCCAGTCAGCAGTGTGTGTTTGTTAGGCTCTGCAGATGATGGCATGAGAAGAATTCAGGGCAAAAGATGCATTTTGTGAATCTTTCCTGTTTGGTTTTATTGCAGCTTCTTATGTGCTTGCAGTATTAACAAAATGCTTTCTTGGACTGGGGTTGTACTGGGAGATGAGATCTGGCTGAGAAGTTAAGATATCTGAAGCTTTCTTTTCTTTCTACAAAACTGTTGGAAAGGAAAGGGATCCAATTCTGGCATGATGTTTCATAAGGTGACATTTGTTATAACTCATTGCAAATGTTACTCACCATCTACAAAACATTCAATTAAACTGAAGAACAGTGAAAAATATCCAGTTCCACTTTAGCAGCTGCGCTTGTCACCAGAATCCTTCAGGTTTTTCAGAGCCAACAGATTCCCCTCTGGAGACCTCTACACGGTGGCTACTGTCCTCTGCCACCCGTCCCACCAGTTGGTGTTCCTGCTCCTGTGAGCCAGATGGTCACACGAGGGCAAAATTTCCCTTCCCATTTGGGCTTATCCTTACTTTCCCAAAGATTTCTTTTGTCCTTAACTTGTTATCAGACCTGTTCTGCATCCTTTTGTGTCTTGTCAGTATTTCAGTGGGAATTGGCTGGACCCTGCAGGGATAACATTTTCAGAAACAAAATTTGAATAATGACCTGTGTTCCTTAGTCCTTTTGAAAATCGGAGTAGTTGGTTATACATGTAGTTTATTGAGACTTCAAGCTCCTAAGTCACTCAAGATTGTTCCTTAGTTTTCAAAGCTTTAGTGGCATAACATTTCCATAGAAAATAAGCCAATATGTTTATGATGGTTTCCATTCAGATCATAGGTCCTTTTGCCTGTTAACACCTTTGTGTGTGTCTTCAGGTTGAGGGATATGTGCAGAGAGCTGTAACTCTGGAAATGGAACAAACAAAAACTTTTCTCATACTTGTAGGAAACCAGGATACTGAGAGAGCACATTTTTTGAGATGCCAAATGCGTTGTTACAGATCTCTGGCTCCCCAGGAAATTCGCAGATGTAACTTTGCTGTATGCTACAACCACCCACTATTTTGCAGTGTCAGCTGGGCTGGAGCTCAGATCCACCCACTCCTGCCGCACCGGGCCCATTACACTGGAACTGAAGGCAAAATGCAAATTGGCTCTGCTGAGCATGGTTGCCTTACGGCATGCAGTGGGATGGTAAAGACAGAACCCATGGCGTCTCACTCCCGGTTCAGCACCTGAACCACAAGATCCTACTTCTCATTATCTCTTTATCAAAACCTCCTCTTTCCCCTGGATAGGGCACTAAAATGGAACAAAACTCTGGCTAATTTGCTGCAGGAAACCATTGAGCTTTGGGCAAGGAGATGGAATAAGTCATCCAATTAGTTATAGCTGCTGGTGTCCACTGGTCCTGATTTGGTGTGGCTTATCGATGCCAAACAGAGGTAGATAAGCATAGCTCCTTTTTTCCTTATGTGTGAATACCTGTCCAGCCCATGTTTCCTATGACTTCAGTCACCTGCTAGACTCTTTGAGCCGTGGGAAGGAACAGTAGTAATTCCTTCAGTTTGCCACACTTGTTCCAGGGCTGGATTGATTTTCTGGGCTTCTCATTTTCCTAGACCATAAACAACATCACTGCCTCTGGAGAGCAAGCATGGCGGCTTTCTACATCAGCCTGTCTTTAGATCTTATTTATGTATGAGGAGAGTGAGAAAATATGTTTAAAAACATGCAAGCTTTAAAAATAAAACTATGACCTAGTCAAAGAGTAAACATTAGGGAAAAATAAAAACCTATTTTAAGAGATGGAAGCAGAGAAGAAGCAGCAAAAATAAAATAAATCTTATTACTGTAAATAGGAGGGTGTAAATCAGCAGCTCCCATCACTGACAGTTCAGAGATGCTGAGGACCTGGCTCAGCAGTGAAAAAGGAGGGAAGTGAAAAAAAACCATAGAGTGGGAAATAAAGCAAAGATGAGAAATCCACCTACCTGCACGTGATAGATTATCCATAAACAACAAGATCATGCTTCTGACCAGATAAATAAATGGCAGAGTGTTTAAACCAGATTTTAAAATTTACTGAGTGTCTGTCATTCTGTGTACCTCTTCTGAGCAGTAGTGTAACCTTTATTTTTTCAGGTAGCATTTTAATGCGGGGTTGCTCAGGGGGTGTTACAGTCACTGTGTTGAGAATAAAACAGCTTAAAAAGGGATCAGAAGCTTTTACCACGATGGACCTTTGGAAGTTTGTCCCCTGTGAGGAACAGATAGGGGTTGCTTGTCTGTTTTGTCACTTAGGCATGCTTCTTCTTTTCCCATAGGTTGCCCGGTCACTATGAACAATGGCCCAGCTATACTACAAAAAGGTAAACTATTCACCATACAGAGATCGGATCCCACTACAGATCGTGCGAGCGGAGGCAGAGCTCTCGGCGGAAGAGAAGGCCTACCTCAGCGCTGTGGAGAAGGGGGACTATGCCAGTGTGAAACATGCCTTGCAAGAGGCAGAGATCTACTACAACATCAACATTAACTGTATGGATCCTCTTGGTCGCAGTGCCCTTTTAATAGCCATAGAGAACGAAAATCTGGAGATCATGGAGTTGCTTTTGAGCCACAGTGTGTATGTGGGAGATGCTCTGCTGTATGCAATACGGAAAGAGGTGGTGGGAGCTGTGGAGCTGCTGCTGAATTACAGGAAACCGAGTGGTGAAAAACAGGTTAGTTGAGTGTTCCAGTTCAGTTTTAAGCTATTATCCACAGAGAGGTGCTGTGCAGGAGTCATAAAACAAAGTCCTTAATGTAGGTCCATTGCTTTAAATGCCCAGAGTAAACATGGGCAGTCCTGTTTGGATGATAACCTTCCAGTCTGAGGAAACGTGTTCTGCCTGACTTAAATAGTCAGCATTTTCAATTTCATTCAGTGTTCTTTTCAGTCTTACAGTGTTTGTGAACCTACTGATTTATAGGTTGATTTATAGATGTGCACTTTGTAAAGGAATTTGGGGCTGTCTGAAATTATATTACAATCTATAAATATGAACTATTGCCATGCTGTTGTACTGATATTAAGTGGAATTTCTTTTCATAAGTAAATCCTGAAAACACACAAGCTTATAAATAACTGTAAGTAAGCAAACAGTCTGCTAGGTTTCAGTACTTAGCCATAGTACAGACATATCATCTTGGTCTCCATCTCCAGAGAGCTCTAGTTCAGAAATGCTGAGGCAGTACATAACATTCCAGCATGAGCTAAGCTGCTGTATATCTGAGCATTGAACAACTATGACTTGTAAGAAGGATCCTTAGCTACAAAACCATTGGTAGGTCACATAAGGATCTTTGTGAAAAACCACAAAGTCTGAATCCTGTCATTTCAGGTGTCACATATCACGCTGTCCTTAACTTTTTTTTTCTTTTTTGCTTCTTTTCATTTGCAAGTACTACTGCCAATAACTAGAATAGTTTATATACATTACTGACTGCTGACAATTTTTGTATGTTCACTGCTTAGAAAGGAACATTCAAAACCTGGATAATCCTGAAATATCAAGCCTCGTTTTGAAGGCTACTTGAACACATCCCTCTGTGTCTGAAAGAAGAAAATGATTAATACCAGTCAATCATAGAAGAAAACATTTTCAATGGATAGGCCCCTTAGTACATAGTTTTTCAATAGTAATTTTATGTAGCCAAAGCAAACAATAAGGATCAACCCTGACAACATTCAGGAGTGCTCAGCTTGATACTTTGAAACAGCAGCATTCTGCATGCTGTAGCAATGTGATTCCAATGTATGGTTTAAGCACTAGAGAGATGAAGAAACTCTTCTATCAGACCTAAAAATTGAAATATTAGTACTAGGTTTTAGTCTGACAAAATGTAAGTAGCAAAGTACAGACCATACATGGAGAATGAGCTATTTTTTTCTTGGTCTTCTAGAAAGTTTGACCATCCTATAGGCCAACAGGACAGAAAGTAGAATATAAGAAAAGCTTTTTTCAGTAGCATGAGGAACTGCCAGTAATTACTACAGGTTAATGGCAAGTTTCTCCTGAAATGTCATGGAAAGCAAGTAATGGGATTCATGTGGATTTCTGTAAGATCTCTTGAATACCAAAACTTGTGTCCACTCAAATTCACAGCCTTGCTGGCTTAACTGAACAGAGGTCCATGAAATAAGGTTGATTTATTGCAGCTGAAATTCAGCTCCAACATCTCTAGTTCAGTGATAACATTTCATAGCAGGTCTGTTTCATTTTTCTTTATCTCTATGGCAGTGTGCAGCTATCCTTCTGTAGCTAGGTTTGTATCTGCTGCGAAGTTTACAACTTGAAGGAGAACATGTGTGTGGGAGAAGAGATGCAGTGCCAGTTTCAGCTTTATTTACAAGGTTGGTTACAAGACCAGATTTCATCAGTACATTAGACTAGTACTGGCTTGATGCAAGATCCTATGTACAAACTAGGATTAACTTCCCTGGCTGTGGTTCAGGCTCTTCTGTAGACTGCAGGAAGTGTTTTCTGGTAGAGGCCTGCAGGACTGGACTTCCATTTCAGCAGTTTCACTGATTGTTCATGCAGTGATGGTAATTAACATTTATTTCATGTATAGTGATAGAACATAAATGGAAAGACATGCTTAGTTAAGCAAAGTTGGGACAAAGTTAGCTTGTCAAATCACAAAGCTAATATAGAAGGGGTTTCTGAACACAAGTTCCTGATGCTAATTCCACAGCAGTATCGATATATGTTCAGTAATTATCTTTTCTGGACCCTTTCTCAGAAAGTCCTCTGGGGATCCTATACCTAATTGCTTTCACAAAAAGCACCTGATAAATCAGATTAGCACAGCTTTGTCCTAATCAGCTACTTATGTGTTCTAAAACCTATACAAAACCTGCTTTTTTGGTTGAGTAGTAACAAAAATTCACACTTCATGCATTGGTTTCTGTCTGGCTGAGAAATTTTTAAGACAGTGTCACAGCGCTTCTTATATATAAGGTTTAGTATAATCTATTCATTAGATGTACACAAGGTTCAGTCTGCCTGAACAAACCCGTGTGAAGGCAGCTCCTTGACTTATGTGTAGCAGCCTGTTTCCAATTAGGGGCTGTCTGTCTTTGCTGCACTCCGGGCATTGGTGCAGAAAAAGCATCTTCTGATTGCTCTCTCTTAAATGTTCAGTACATCGCCTTCATTCATTTGAGTCTGGGGGCTGTGAAAACCTGTTAGTTCCCATTTTCCTGCTCTCTGCCTCTGAGAGGTTATTATTTGACTCTATACCAAAGTGGTGTTTCTCTAACTGCCAGGCGTGAAGAGCTGTTCCTATTTGCGTCTGTTCACGTCAGCTCAGTTAATTGTTGTCTTTGTATCTCAAAAGCAGCTGAGTAGCATAATTCAGCATAATCCATTTTATGGGCATGTATTTTCGCTCATTCCCACAACCTTATCATCGTAGCACAATCCTGACTGAAAACGTTACAAGTTGCATTATGCCAGCCTCTTGTGGGGTTCCAGTGACTGCATCTAGTTAGCAAAAGATACACCCAAAACAAGGTGGAAAACCGTAGCCCCTTACAGACTTGGCCTGCAAAGCAGTTTTGCTCACCAGCTAGAGAGTCTCTAAAAAGTGATGTGTCCTGGGTGCTCCATACCTGTCTCTTGAGGGCTGCCCGAGGAGAGAAGCTCTGCTTTTCCCCTGTACGATGACCTTTCCAGGGAGCAGAAGTAAAAAAAATTTCAAATATAATAAGTGACCTGTGTTGTGTTTCTTATGGAAGAGAATCAGGGTCTTATTCATGATGTAAGGGACAGGGAGAAATGGATGAAGAGGTTGGGTGACAGAGATACTTGTGTCCTGTTGTTAAGTGAACGCAGGCAGTTGTTATTCTGCAAACCTTTGCTAGGCTGCTGTTTAAGCGCCGTTTACTGAAAATACCATGACAATGGCAGGGGTAAGTCATAGCCAGTAACTATAACAACACGCTTCTCCTGCACTGCAGTGTGCATGTAAGGGGTGTCTCGGGAGAGGAAGAAATTATTCTGTTTACATGTGGAGCGTATGAGAGCTGGGAACATGAACCACCTCTCTCTAAATCCTGCTACAAAGCACATGATAGATGAGTGTGCTGAACAGTGATGTGTTTGAGTAGATGTATTTCCTTTTAGGTTTACCTTCAAGCAAGGTTCATGGGCTATTTTAAGAACTTAACATTTCTCCTCAGATCTGTTCTGCCCAGTCCTGACAGCTTATAGCCATGGTTGTGTGTACTGCTCTCTGAGTCTCTTGATAAAGCTGGGGAGAAGACTTCATCAGTTGCAGCCAGAATAACTGGCTAATAAAGTTACAGCTGTTTTGAAAGATACTGTCACTTATCGGAGATTTTCGGTTTGGTGAGAGAGTCATCATGGTCCAAGCATCTTACTTTTGCTACCATGGGAAGACCATAGAGGTGTGCTGGTGTGCTTCACTCCGAGCAAAGAGTAAAGCCCAGGTTTTAAAGGACTGTCCTGGTTTCAGCTGGGATATAGTTAACTGTCTTCCTAGTAGCTGGTACAGTGCTATGTTTTGAGTTCAGTATGTGAAGAATGTTGATAACACTGATGTTTTCAGTTGTTGCTCAGTAGTGTTTAGACTATAGTCAAGGATTTTTCAGCTTCTCATGCCCAGCCAGGGCACCTGACCCAAACTGGCCAACAGTGTATTCCATACCATGTGATGTCCCATCTAGTTTAGGAACTGGGAAGTGGGGGGCAGGGATTCGCCACTCGGGGACTGGCTGGGTGTCGGTCGGCGGGTGGTGAGCAATTGCCCTGCGCATCATTTGTACATTTCAATCCTTTTATTACTACTGTTGGCATTTTATTAGTGTTATCATTATCATTATTAGTTTCTTCTTTTCTGTTCTATTAAACCGTTCTTATCTCAACCCAGTTTTACTTCTTTTCCTGATTTTCTCCCCCATCCCACTGGATGGGGGGGGAGTGAGTGATCGGCTGCGTGGTACTTAGTTGCTGGCTGGGGTTAAACCACGACAAGGACCCATTCTCTTCTTCAGATCAGAGCTAACCTCTCCTCAAATATGCCACACCATGCTCTGAGGTACACTTTCCCTTTTTTTTTACTGTCAGTGTGCAAGTGTGGTCCAGAGGGCCATGGAAGATGTCTGTGTGCAGAGTATGTGGTGCTGCAGGCTCCAGCAGCCCTGCCACTCACCACAGCATAGGTAGGAGCTTTGCTGACCTCAGCGGGACGTGGTCTGGACCTGGCACAGCACTAACAGCTGAGTTCTCAGGGAAATAAAGGAAAATTCAATTATCTACTCAAAATAGATTAAGTAACAAAAGAGCTTTTCTAGTTCTGTGATTTTTACAAGTTCACTTGTTATTTCCAAATGTTATGAAATTTACTCCAATTAATCCTCCGACCTTTTTTGTTTAAACCATAGTTCTCTTTGGCCAGTCACTTCATATTGCTGATTGGTCACTCAAATCATAGGATAGTTTGTTTTTCCCCAGATAGATGACAGACATTTGGAAAGAAAGCAGCCTATTCATTCATAGTAAGAGGAACAGCAAAACAAGCTAATATTCATGGAACCTGGAGGGTACGCAAGTGTTGCTTTTCCTGAGAAGATTTGTAGTCAGTGAATATGTATTCTCCAGGAAATAAAAATAAGCCTAATCTGGTGCTTTGATAGTTATTGTTTGCTTTTCAGGACAGTGAAGAGGCTGATATTGTACTGCATAGTGGCAGAAGAGTATTATACAGTACTGCAGGCTGTGTGGCACGGCAATCCATACTCAAGTCTTCCACATGATGAGTGTCATGTTATTTAAATAAATAAGACAACAAACCACTGAATAATCATCAGAAAGAGTGGGGCTAGGTTAGAAATAGTAAAAATCAGCACACACAGGTGCAGTATGGACTTTAGCCCAGGCTTGAGTCAGGTGGCTCATCTCTTTTGGGGTAGGAATGTTAAACTTCAAAGTTGTCTGTGCACAGGACAGGTCCAATACATACAATGGCAAAACAAGACTTTTTGTACTATTCCATCAAAAACAGAGATTTGGCCAGGGTCCTATGGGGTTGGAATTAACAGGGAACTTGAAATTACTTCTTTCTTTTTTTTGATTCAGTACTACCGTAGGAGCAAGGGAGTGTATATATGAAGCCTGTTGAACAACTTCTCTTTTCCAGTAAAATCTGTCTCCCAACCTATTCGATCTTTGAGTTTTGGTGGGTTTTTTCCCTAGAAGTCTTAGAAATTTTTTTTACTATACAAACATCAATATAGTGGGTTATGTTTTCAACCAGGCTGGAGTCTGCACCTAAACTGCAACATCAAAGAGGAGGAAATATATGTCTCAAAATTCACATTTTCCTACATGTTTGATTCACTTTCAATTTATCATTACTAATAGTTGTATTTCCACACATTTTGAAGCCCACTGAAATCAGTACAAATTTTCCCTTGGACTCCAGATGAGTCTTCAGGAGCATTTTCTTAATAGCTTCTCGTGTGAATTCTGTGAAGTGGTCCCAGTTCTCCACTAAACATGCATCACAGCTCGCAGGGTAGCGCTCTCAGTTTGCACAGATCTCACATAATTTTTTGCCTTGCTACAGTGGATGTGTTTGCAGTGGACCAGACACGGTCTGTGCTAACTGCTGAGCCCTCCTTCCTTTCTTTAAGAAGCTGTAATCAGTCATCTGAATTACTACACATTCATGGTGTAGCCATAAGCACCTTTATGGGTAGCTGTTTTCTTCACAACAATCAGAGCTGACATCAAATGTTTACATAAGGATGATAATAGCATCTCTCTGGTATCTGCCAAAATTAGCAATTTGCTCATGGCAGATGGCTCCAAATTAATCTGGTTCACAGATGGGACTACAAATGCAATTCCTCAATAACGAGAATAAAAAGAAAAGGGATCTCAGTATTTATGACTGTGATTCAGTTTGTTTCGACAGTCCAATGGCCTTCTGAATCAATGAGATCTCAACAGATACCTATCCATATGTCTTCCAAAAGAAGGAGCTTTACAGAGATAAACCCTGGAAGAATAAGGTTGTGAAGGGGAAACTATAGAGAATAAAAGGCAAGTTTTCAGTCTGAGTTGCTAATCCTCAGATGCCTGCTGGTAGAAGGTTGCTGCACTTGGTAGTATTAGTGAACTTAAAATTTGACCTCAAAAATCCTCTTTCAGATGAGCTGATGAGTAAAAAATCTGCCTTAATCTTTGTGCAAATATCATAGCTCAACAGCCTAGAGAGAATCTTTTGCGAACCAGAAATTTTATGTTGTATTAAACCATTTTAGTCTTGCCCAAATCCAGTAACTTTTTTGATACAATGTGGTTTAGCTTAATTTTCCTACTCACATAAGGTTCTTTGTCCTGTATGGAGAGTCCAGTGCAAAGTTTAGCTGTTACCACCAACAGCCCTTGATTTCTGCAGACTTGCTGATACTTATTAGATGTACAAGCTCATTGTTAGCATTGTCAGCCCTGTGCTATCACTGACAGGACCTTTTTAAGTCAAAGGAGGCAGGCTAGTTGTCCAATATTTCATGACATAAAAGCTAGATTCTGCAGGCAATTAGATAGAGAGGAGTTTTAGAAGCAGCTGATGTTCCTTCTGACTTGGCTGAAGTGGTTGCTGTGGATCTGTCTCACCTGCAGGCAAAGTGGACAGAGGCACCCTGGGGCAGGACCAGAGGATCCGGGGTTTGTAGCTGTGAGAAATGTTATCCTGCCTCCTTCAGTAAAAGGTTTATGTTTCTTTTAGAGGTGAAGGACAGACTTGTGGACTTCCCAGCTAAAATTGCTAAGCCTTGCAGCACTAGCTCCTAAGCTATAAGCTGAGGATGGATGTGGGGCGTTCACTCACATACAGGCTGAACAAAGTCTTGCTTACGTGGTGGTAATAGATATTCTGGGTGCATGCACTGTCTTTTTCTGGAACATGACAGACAAGATGGGTGCCAGCAAGCGTGGAGCGTTACAAAGGTGTGAAGTACAACAAAGTGATCAAAGCACGCCCAAAGTGCAAGCAGATCTGTGTAGCCCTTCTGCAGTGTTAACCATTGCATACCAGCAGTATTTGTGTTCTTCCTTGAGTTTAAAAAGTTCAGCTAATTGAAGAAGGTGTTGCTGAAACCTGGGCATCTGTATCTGGAAGACTATAGGCATGACCTGTTCTCATTGAGTTCTTGCTATTGAGCACTATAACAGAGAGGGTAATAGGCTGATTGGTATGACTCAGTACAGATACAGTACCCTTTGGTATGACTCAAACCAGCCATTTCCATGTTAATATGAGAGGTCCAAAGTGAAAAGGGAAGGCTGAACCTGGTTAGATACACTCTGAGCAAGAGCAGGTTCCAAAGAATAGAGAAAAACTGTTGAGAAAAACTAGCCACAAGTTCTCAGTATGAAAATATTTGAAAGGCACAATAAGGAAGAAAGATTGTGTCTGAAAACAGAAAACTAGCTGTTACTGCTCCAAAGCCTAATGGCTCTGCTAGCATCCAAGTTTTTCATTATTTTTATTGATGCAGTAATAATTCACAGCTATAGTTAACATGCCTTTGACATTGGCGTCTGCCTTCGAAATGAATTCCATCTAATTAAACTAAACAACAGAGAAATCAAAGACCACTTCAGCTAATGATTACATTTAACTGGGAATTTCTTTCCTCCCTCCCCACTGCCTTCCTCCCCAAATAGTCTTAAATCTATGAGAAGGAGGTGTGAGGCAAAACGAAGAACTCGGGTGATACATCACATAGACCTAATGAGTGGCATCAGGGCTAGGGCTCACAGGCTGCAGTGCCAGCTACCAGACATCTGACAGTGGCAAGTAAGTCACTGGCTGCTTCTCCTGGGCGAACATAAAGTCTGTTATTAGTTCCTAGGAGAGCTGGTGAGGTCAGGCCAAGAGCTGCATCACAGCATGCACAAACATGTCATGCTTGAAAGTCAACATATAGACAGGTGGTGGTCAGGTATGCACTGTTATATGAGATGCTTCCCAGGGAATTATCTTTATTAATTTGTGGGAGTGATCTTAGCACTTGCCTGTGTTTGGCACACTGTATGGTGTATTTTCAGTCAGGAGTGATGGGTGCATGGGTTTCAGCTGGATAGACTGCCTGTAACAAACTCTTTGTAGGGAAGAAAAATCCTGTTTGTGTTCCTACACAAGTAAACTTTAGGTCTCTCTATAGATCTGTTTATTGAGGTGTTAAGTTTCAAAAAAATGTATTTCATTACCTACCCAGCATCCATGAATATGCCTAGTTTACTCACCACCCTTTGCTCCTAAGCCCCAATTACAGCATTAGCTGCTTCCCTACATCAGCCCCCTGACATCGCACAATGTGTGGCTTTGCTTCTAGTCTGTATGGCTTCTGAAACCCAGAAGGGGCTTTTGACATGGCTATCCAGATTCACTGATAGAAATATGCAGGAGAGTCTGCCTGGTACAATAGTTGCAACACATTTTCCGAGGGAAGCTTCTTTGTACGGGGAAATTGAACATAGCAAATTACAGGCTCCTCCAAAACAAAGCTTTGGGATCTATAAAGAACTGCAGGGTGGTTTAGTAGGAGTTCGCTAGTCCTTATCTGGCTGTTAAATAAAGCTGTGCTTGGGTTTGCAGAGTAGAATGGCACCTTTATGGCTCGTTTATCCCTGTGCTGGGCAGTCTTTTGGTTGGGGGGGTAGATGGATCAAAAAGGCATTGACTGAGAACAATATTCTCCCTGCTGGTCTCCACATTGTTTACAGCAAGGGAACACTGTAATCCAAGGTCTGTGCTCTGTCATTGCCTCGGGAGAACGTGTTGGAAAACTGCTCAAGCCTGCAAGAAGCTCAGGGTCACATGCATCATTGGTACTTAATTCATGGCAGTGCGAGAGGGCTTGTGTGCTCCACTTAAATACTCTTCAGGCAGACAGATGATGAGTTACAGCCAGTCTCTGAAGCATGAGGGGCATATCATTAGCTAGATGTTTTGAACTACCTAGCATTAGAAATAACAAAGAAAGTCACTGCTTAAGTGGTGATAAAGGAGGATCAAAACCACACAGATTTTATTCTCATGTGAGACCCTGCCACCTGTGTAGATTGTCATTTCTTTGCTATCGCAAACTCTGGGGTCTTTTTGGAAGCCACAGTGTCTTCTTGATTGGTATAATAACAATGCCAAAAGCACAGCTCAATAGTCAAAATGGGGAGAAATGCAGCCTCCTGGTTTGTGAGTATCAAGATGTGTTCTGTGCAACATCAGACAGCGCTGGGCTGGCACCAGATGCAGTTACTCACTCCTCTGTGATGTTGTCTTATGATCGAATCTGTTTCTTTCCTTTTTTATTTTTTTTTTTAAGGAATGTGATTGAATAGGAACACAACCCCACCTCTCCCAAGCAAAAAGCCCTCCCTTTTCAAGCCCTGTTAGCAACATATTACCTCACCTAAACTTAATGAAACATCTCTCATCCGCACAGAGTAATAAATTACAGGAAATAGGGATATTTTATGTACAAAGATGACATAAAAGGCTATAGATAGCATGATTATTACCCTATATTAGTACATCTTGTCCCTGTAACCACTAAGAATAGAAAATACAGAGACCAGATAAAATGAATTAAAAAGCTGGACAACTCTTCCCTCCCAGAGTAAATCCTGGAAAATACTAGAAAAAGAGTAGCCATAATAAAACAAAGATTACCTTGAATACAGAGCCTGCAAATTTCCAGCTAACCGTGGACTGTCTTTGTTTCAGCATGCTTGAGGTCAGGGGAAAGCTTATCCATAAAATGAAAAAATATCCAAGGTGCAGCGACATTCCAAGGCCTTTAGTGTAGCTAAGAAATTTACAGGACTGGATTAAGTATGCTCTTTAACAAAATTCATTCCCAAACTTAAAAACAACATTAAAAATTGTTAGGGTTTAATCTTTATTTTTACTGAAAACAGCTGCTTCTCTCACAGAGTAACTCTTGAAATGGCCATGAAGAAAGGTGAAAAAATGAACAAACAGCATTTTATGTTTCCAAATGGGGAAAAAAACCAGCTTCAGGCATGTATGAACTAGTCTGCCTATCCAAACTTGAGGAGACAATTCAATTTACTGTCATGTCAACAATACTAGGCTTACACCTGTGTTGGTATCAGAAGGTCTCAAGAAACAGATCTAACAAGCAGCCAGGGAATCTCTGCATTTTGGCAAGGCTTTGGTAGGTCCATAATATGCTGTGAGCCAGGTTCTGATGTCAGTCTAGCAGGTTCATTAATGTCTGGATTTGTAACAGTCCCAAACGTTTGTCCCTTGTTTGTTTTAACTGGACAAGTGTCATCATTCAGCTAGCCCCGGGCTACATAAGTGTATGATGAAACCAAGATTCATTTGATAGTTGGTCATGTCATAGATATAACATGACATAACATGTAAGGTGTGACTACAATGAACTTCTCAGCCATTCTTACACAGATGAGAAGTCATAACCAGGAGAGGGTGCAATTGCTCACGGCACAACACTGGTCTGTCTTCTCTAACCAACAGTAGGCACTTGCTAGCCCCTCTTCCTGCTGGATTCAGTAGTTCTTAGCTGGACCAAGACACAGAAATTCAGGGCAAAGCAGACCTCAAGACTGCACTTCATTTAAATACAAGAGGTTCAAACACAAGCTAACTCTTTAACAGCATCCCTCTGTGACTTGGAGAATGAACTCCATGCTGACTGCACTCTTTCTTCATTTCAGCATCAAGTGCCTCAGCTTATTTCCTCCATCTGCATGAGAAAGGGAGAGTGGCTTAGAGGAGAGAGTGCTCTGTCTGGAATAAGTTGCCATAGGCCATTTGAATGCATATTTACAAAATCCTTTCCTTCTGAAGGCTTCTCTCTGGATTCCTCTTTTTTAATCCCCAACAAAAGAGAAGTTATTATGTAGCATCAACCACAAATGGTGACATCTTTTGACAATCTGTCTGGCTGTGCTGCATTTCCTAAACACATGGCTGAACACAAGCAGCTCTGATGCAGTTCTGCCACTGTCAAATGCACTAGGTTTCAGTTTAGCTCTGAAAACTAATCCCTTGGGTCTACCTACATTTTTAAACACATGGATAAGAAGCCAAATTAAAACTTGAAGAATCTAGAGCAGATTTATCTGTATTTTGCTTTTGTTTATTGGTTGCAGAGAAAAATGTTTGGTTATACAGGTATCACAAATCTAAATTTTCACATTATTTCAGTAGTAACGCATTATATCATGCTATTTTTTATTCAAACGTACCTATTTCAGTGTTAATATGTACCATCTGGTAACCCTGTATCAGCATTTGGCTTGCCACAAGGCACTAAAAGGTACTAATTTTCTGTGTTTTGCAGTATCAGTCTGAGGGGCAGAGACTTTATTTTGCTTTACAGGCATGTAAGTCACTGAGCAGATTTTAGACCAGAAGGAGCCTTTTCTTCAGCTGGATATTCTGGGACAGCTGTATTGAAATCACTGGAATACTTCAGTAACAACAGGAGAGCTTGCCCAAAAGTACATCTATAACCACATGTGCTCTTTGCTAGAGTTACAAACTTGTTCATAACCAGCACAAAAGCCCGTAAAGTACATTACTTTTGTTATCATTTTGTGTTGTTCATTATATTTCATTAACCAAATTACATCATTTCAGACAATTAGTTGCTCTTTAGAGAAAAACCAACCTCCCTATTAATATAGATACTGTCATCACTCTGATACAAGATGTCTCTCAAGGCATCTCTGATTAAGATACTCAGTTATTGAAACCTACACTACTGCATCACCTAAAATGAATGCTTAAGATATTCAGTTATTGAAACCTGTGCCATCGCATCACCTAAAATGAATGCTTAAATCTACAGAAGGATGTAACATTTTTCCAGAGTCCCACATAAGAAAATAAATGCCCATGGGGTTCTGTCAGTAAAAGAATTTGTTTATGGGTTTCAGCAAGGAGCAGGATTCAATTGGTCGTGCCAGTTACAATATGTATTTTTTTCAAGACCCTTTTGCTGGTAACATGGCTGATCTGCAGTCTAGCAACACTGACTCCGTCTCTCATGCTCTATTTATAGAGCTGCAGCTAGAAGTACCACAGAACTGCGATTCTGAACAAAATCACAGTCACTGCTAAAGCTTCTTCTGACCACTGAGTCTCACACTAAATTGATGTAGTACAAAATCTTCTTTTTCGATTGACAGAAATCGGCTGTGCCTGTTACTGGACTTGTGGATGGCATATGCACTTCCCCCATAGGGCTGCATGCAGAAAAACAAACTAGAAATAGGAAATCCTTGCTCAATAAGTTACCCAAGCTTCCATGTCCATAAGTGTTACATTTGAAGTTTTCCAGTGATGTTGCATGAGTTTGTTTTGTTTAGTAAAATGTTGTTTTGGCAATTAGAACATCTTTTATAACATATAGTTGTATCAAAAAGTTATGCAAGCTGAAAATAATGCAGATTAATATATTTACAGTTTATCATGGTTATACTTACAATTTATTACACCAGTCCAGGTGAGGTGCTAGTTTATGGAATGGAGATGGCTTCAAAATGGGGCAATTCCACCTGTAACAGGTAAAAGTATTACTAGTTATTTTCAAGCAAAAGTGGCAGCATTCTCAATGCCAGACAGGATGCATATTTAGACTGCCTCTGACCCAAGAAGATTACAATTAGAGAGTAACAAAACTAAGAAAGTAAAGGATTTCGTGGTTAGGCTTTGCTTTACTTTATAGGTATTCTCTTTTCAGTGCAGGTCTGAAGCACTAAAGGGTTATCTGTGGAGACTGTAGCTGTGAGCACCACTAAAGGTGAACGCTGAGAAGAGACCTGAACATGAAAGGAGACTGATGTCTGATAGGGTTACCACACCATAATCGTGAGGACTGTCAATAAAGAGGGGGCAGAAAAGCATAAGATTCAGAGATAGAAACAGAAAACCACCCCCAAATAGTCACTAGACAGAGCCAGACTACTTCCTCAGAGTTCAAGATTTTGCACTTGACTGGCAAGTTCCCTTTGCTGCAGAACATCTTTTTTTCACCTAGTTGTCCTTTTTTATATGCATAGATAGATGACAAATGCTGTAGAAACACTACAGCTTGCTTTGAAATCTGCCGGTGTTTAAACCTGGATATTAGCTTCTATGGTCCATAAAAGGCAAAAGATGGATTCATATTAGTCTTTTAGTTTGGTTGAGGAGCATGCTTTTGAGCTGTATCTCCTTAACCTCCCCATTTACTGCGCTTTGGTTTATTCAGAGCACTTGAGCTGGATTGCTTTTACACAATACTAAACCAGAGGACGTGCTTCAGAGGCACTCAGATACCAGACTAGATTAAGTCCAAAGTAAAACTAAAAGACCTATACAACAAGGCTGTCAGGTCTTCAGTGCCAGGGTTTTTTGTTGCTCTGTAGTTCTGCTCCTCTTATACTGTACTAGTTACTAACATAAGCAGAGATTCCTGGTCTTCCTATCCGGAAGTTCTTTCTAGCAGTGCACTATTTACTGGAAAACTTGTTTTTCTGTTCAGAAGAGAGCTTAGCTATACTGAACAGTGCTTTTATGTGAGCTAATCCTCCCCTTTTCTTCTCCTCTAATGAATTAAGCTTGTTTCTTCCCCCCGCCCCTTTTTTAAATAAAGATTTTTCACTCACTGCAGTGTCTTTTAGAGAAGCAGCAGTACAGTGGTAAGCAGCCTACCTACCTTTATGAGGTAGTGCTCCATTTTTGGGGTGAGGGCTTGTGATACGAGCCAGAATAAAGGATGAGAGATCACTTGATGGATACCCCAGATTTGATCCCAAACCTTAGGACAGCTTTTATGAGGATTAAGTCTAGGAAGATGGTAACAAGCATTCAGTCACTTGTTAATTGTAGCATTAATTTCTTAAGTGAACATTACCAAGATGAAATACAGACAAGGCACATGCTCCTGTGCAAGTAGTGACAATAAGGTTTTGAAGGACTCAGCCTAACAGCTTGTGTCAGGTGATGAGGTTAATGGAAAAGAATTTGTTATTCAGGTCACTTAATGAAAATAACCTTGGAAGAGCTTAGCAGAGCCCTTGGGGTAGAATAATTTATTCCTCTTCTGCTTCCATCACTGTAAGTTAACCCAAGACATAGAAGAAGCTGATCTAAACATGAACTCAACCTGTCAGAATAGTGCAGGAGGAACATCAACAATTACAATGCATTGTTGTAATCTCTGCTGCCCCTCCAGTGATAATATGTAGATAATATGTATTGCTTTGTATAGCCCCATCTTTAAAACAAGACAGTTTAAGATGCAGGTTGTCAAAACACTATGCAAGAAGACAACAAAAATATTCACCACAAGATATATAATTCTTAGCCAACGCATGGTCTTTGGATCAGCCAGGCATAGAAAAGAGAGAAGCCACAGCAGCCATCATTCACACTATTCCTCTTCTGTGTTTTGTTGGTTTGTTTTGCTGCTCAGCTATAATCAGAAATAAGCTTCAGCACCTGTGATTTGAAGCCTTACACTGATCTGCTCCCAGACCCCAGGGAGCCTCTCTGTCTCTGCACCACCATTTCGCTTCTTATCCCTTAATTAAAAGTGCTGCACACTGCCTAGGAAAACATGCCTTCCACACATCAGCTGCCCGAGTCCTAATGAAGTAGTGCTCCATTTTTGGGGTGAGGGCTTGTGATATGAGCCAGAATAAGGGATGAGAGATCACCTGATGGACACCCCTGATTTGATCCCAAACCTTGGGACAACCATTTTGATAGCCTTAGATCCAGATTTAGAAAACCTCAGGAGTAGACAGGAGCAGACAAGATTAGCACTATCCCCACCTGTAACATTACTACCTTGTCTTGTCTGCAAGTGCCCGTTTCGTATTCTGAGCAACATGAATACCTCATCTGTGTAAAGCTGAAAATCCTTTTCACAACCCTGGATACAATAACTTCCATACAGGAAAACAAGATTAAACTTGACAGTAATAGGAGTGATAGAGAGGGAAAGCGTTCTTCCTTTGAGGCAGAGGCTGTGAATACAGCAGCCAGTGACTGACTGAAAAAGGAGGGGAAGAAAGATAAATGCAATTATTCAAGCATCAGGGGTTTTAAAAAAATGCTTCTAAGAGAGAGAAAAAAGAAAAACCCACACCTTTCTCTTGACATTTAACAAACTACCTAAATGAGCTAAGTAAAGGAAAAGAAAGTCAAAGACCTTACAAAGAGAGCTGCTTTCAGCTGTTTGTTACTAGATATCTTAAAATACGTTTATCCAACCATGCTAAGAGGCACCAAGCCCTGCACAACCCACAGCAAATCCTCACTACCATTCTCTCTTCTTTCCCATGAGCCATATTTATAGGCTCCCGCCTGGCTGCCTCTATAGGGACCAGCCTTGTTAGCAAAGCCTCTTCACACCTGGGTGTCTGTAGGCTGCCAGAGATTCAACTCCTCATGTGCTGCATCCAGAGTAGCAGACTTGTATTATACCCGAAAATACCCATAGCCACCCAGTGAGCCCTGCTCCAGTAGATGACCCTGCATCTCAGTGTGATGCCGACCTTTGGGAGAGTGTTGTGTGCTATGAACAGGCTCTGTCCTGCTGTCGCAGGTGGGTTGTGTAGAGGTTTATCAATCAACTGCAGCCCAGGAGTCTTTAGTGCTAGAGGCACTTAACTCTCAGGGAACTCAGACTCATGGTTAGAGGTTCACTGTCTCATAACCAGTCTTAGGTATATCCTACAGAAGGATTTCTAACCAGTTACTTCATACTACTTTATTGCTGCTTTACTTTTGGATTTTTACATACTGAGTAATATTTCCTGTCATTAGGACTCTTTGACAATAGTTTCTCTGAAACGCCTTTGACATTTGCAAGGGGAAACAGGCCTACTGTTCACCAAAGCCAGCAATCACCCCTTGAGCAGCAGGATGCCAACTGCCAGGGCAAGAGTGGTGGGCACACGAAGTACAGTATGCTTGAGTAATGATTAACACACAACAAAGAGAGCTGCCTGTGCTGCAAATGGGAACATACTGCGTGCTTGGGATGTAAGAGCATTTTGGTCTAATTTTGCACTCTGTGTATAGTAATAAGACACAACAGGGTGTGCATTAAGCTCATCTTTTGAGAAGTGCAACAGTAGCTGAATAATGCACACCCTGGAGTGTCTTATTTGTAGTGGACTATGGCTCATTAATTCTACATTTAAATTTTTTCAAACCCATTATAAAAAAAAAAAACAAATCTATTCTGAGGGCAGTTATGTAATGTATCCTTCCACTGAAAAGTATTTTCAAATAAAAACAGTAGGGAAAAGGTGAGGAAGAGCTTTGCTCAGCTGCAGACCAATGTTTGGTTTGGTTTTCATATGGTCTACTACAAGCAGGTTCTTGGCCTGCTAATGCAAATGATGATAGTTATGGAAATCTATTCAGTGTTCACTCTTTTCTAGACTTTCCTTTCTTTTTGTGTAATTACCTGGGCCTTTTGTCTTCCTTTTTTCCTGCAGAAGTCCACCATTTGGTATATGAACCAATATCCATTTCAGAACAGGTTCACATATAAAGCATTCAGATGGGGATGTGACTGACTTTTACACCAGACTGGGAGCTGAATGAATGGTCACAGGTTCCTGCTCAGGAGGCAGACAGGCATGATTTGAGGGAAGATGGTTTTGCCAGAATAGCAGTGTGTGTGCGTGCATGGTTACAACAGGATTTAAAGAACAGAGGGTGTTATAGAAACTCTGTTTTGTTATGACATCACTTCAAAAGTATGAAGGAGGGACATCTGATTTCTGCTGTTCCGCATGAAATATGACTATGGTTTATCCCTTTATATAGGTTCCAACCTTGATGATGGACACCCAGTTTTCAGAATTCACTCCAGATATCACCCCAATAATGCTGGCGGCTCACACCAACAACTATGAAATCATCAAACTGCTTGTCCAAAGACGGGTAACAATTCCACGCCCACACCAGATCAGATGCAACTGTGTGGAATGTGTCTCCAGTTCGGAGGTGGACAGCCTAAGGCATTCCAGGTCAAGGCTGAACATCTACAAAGCCTTAGCCAGCCCTTCGTTGATTGCCTTATCAAGTGAGGACCCCATCTTGACGGCCTTCCGACTGGGCTGGGAGCTGAAGGAGCTCAGCAAAGTGGAAAATGAGTTCAAGGCTGAATATGAAGAGCTTTCACAGCAGTGCAAGCGTTTTGCTAAGGACCTTTTGGATCAAGCACGGAGTTCCCGAGAATTGGAGATCATTCTCAATCACAGAGATGATCAAAGTGAGGAGCTGGATCCCCAAAAATGTCATGATTTGGCAAAGCTAAAGGTAGCAATAAAGTATCACCAGAAAGAGGTAAGAGTCATCCAAATGCAAACGTGTGTGAAGGCTTCATGTACTGGGTAAAATGATTCATTTCTCTAGTCTCCATGGGTTTGTTCTGCGTTGCTAACTGAGAGCCAGCAGGGGTGAGTTTGGATTGGGTGGAGAACCACGTGCAAATGAGTTACTCACAAACCAGCAGGTTCAGTGCACCTTGGTGACGGCGTGAATCTGATGACAGTTGAGGGCAACAGGACTGGGACTTGCTGCAGTGGGTTATGGCTTCTGTGTCACTGACACTTTCTGTTTCAAAGATACTTCAATCTCATTTCATTGTAACCCATCCTCCTGCAAAGAACAGCCTTCAGAGATTTCTAGGTTTGTTAGCTCTGAGAGCTTTTCCCAGTAGCTGCTTTTATACAGGAACCAAAAGCTAGAAGGGGTTGCCTGGCTCATGAAAGTCTTGACTGCAGGAAATAACATAATGCAGAATTCACTTCCTCCAGCCACCAAACACTTCCTAGCACCCATTCAACACTAACTCATAAGGGCCAGAGAAACGACAGCAGCAAAAGAGAGCTCGACAACACTCTCACTGTCCCAGGTCTGCATGCCGCCAGCAATTTTGTTGGGTGAAAATGCTTGTGAGGTGCTAGGAAGTGGATTACGTCATGCAAATACTTCTTCACACCTGAGACACCTCAGGTTGATTCTTGCTCCTTGATTCATCTGTGTTTTAGGAACTGAGAAGCAATTCCCAGAAATTCAAACTCCTGCCCATAGTACCAGAAAGGAAAGACATACTTCAGCTAAAGGGCACAGAGCCTTTCAGAAGCCCTGCAAATCCAGAGATTTATAAGTTGATTCAATAAAGGCCATGAACCTATGGAGAATGCTGACAACAGTTTCATTAGTTGGCTCTGGATTTTCTTTCTCTTTCCAAACCTGGACAGAATTTAGTAGATGATATATTACTGTTGGCCAGTAATGTTCCAGGTTATCTGAAGGAGGAATTTAGCTTGCTTGGTTAAGGAACTGAATTGCAGTATCTATCACATTCTTCTGGAGAGTCTGGAGAGTGACAGAAGTGGTGGAAAAGCCTGCCACATTACTCTTTTCACTGTCTTCCCCACATTTGACACTTTGTTTTATGCATTGACCCAGATGAGGACAGCCTGATATGATACATTCCACCTCCTGTAATGGCTGCTCATGTCATCCGAGGTACAACAGTCAAGAAGTGAAAGATACAGACCGTCCTTTCTTCTCTTTGGTCTGTTACGCCTCCTGAGTACTAGCCCCTTGATGCAACAGGCTGGAGCTGAAGCCTCAAGCTTTCTGGGATCTAGGACATGGTCACTTACTGCTCTTACTGGGCTTCTCCAGGGAAGTGTCAGCAAGGCTCACTGGCTTCAGGTCAGGTTGTGTGTTTTACTGTAGCTGACAGGGTTAGGTAATGCCCTAAGTGCTTTAGGGACACAAACAAGTAGTGAAGAATTGGTCTGGAGAAAGGTAATACAGTGTATCAGGTCAAATGTTCCTTGAATCTAGGAAGGGTGAGAAACTCTACTTCTGTTTTTTTTACTGGCCTGATAGCCACAGATGCTGCACCCACATACACCCTTCAGCAGCCAGGATACTACTGGCACTGCTGTGTGTAGATCACTGCTGATTTCGACGTCTCGTCACAGTTCAGGCTCACTATTGACATCCAAGCATAAATCTGTGGCTACCCTTATCTTGTGTTTGCATTAAGAAACTGCAAGTCTGAAGGAGTTTGGTATATTTGAAATGTAGTGCTGAACAGTCCTGAAGCTCTTTTATTTAAAGTAACAAATTTTTAATCTTTGCTTGCTTGCTTGACAGTTCTTAGCTCTTTTTTTTAGGCATACTTGACTGAATTCCAAGCATATGGACAAATTCCATGTTTTGTGACATATTCATGACAGTTCCAGCATATAAATGATAGCAAATATGCTCTATGTTGCCAGCTAAGTCAGTGCTGTTTCCAGGTAGAATACTGATGGGCAGGAACAAAATGAATGAGTTTGGGAAACCAGCACTACTGAACCCCCTCATCCTACCCAGTTATGCACAAATACCTGGTGCGTCCTGCAGGATGGTGTTTGTATGCAACAAGATATTGCAGTGGTTTTCTTAAATTGGTAAATTAGTCCAATACAAAACACCAAGCAAGGTACAAATGTCATTGCCAGCTTCTGAAAAAAATGAGTAGGAACATTTGTCAGGGAGACACTGAGAAATGCCTTTTAATCATGATTGAAGAGTATCAGACTGAGAGAATTTTTGTGGGGACGGGAAGGAAAATAGAAACAAGTTTGGTTTTGTGAAAGACAGTTCTGCAGAGAGAAACAGCAGACTTTTAAAAAGTAGATCATCTTGTTCCACTGAAGCTTTTTATGTCTTAATATTAAATGGGATTGGATTGAATGGAGAAGCTTTTTATATCTCAACATTGACAAAGTTACAAGTCAAATCTCTAGTAGCCTAAGACAAAAATCCAGAGTGGACCTTAGTTATTTTCTGGTGCTGTAAATTGTTACCACAGTTGTTATTTCTTTGTATTCAGCATAAAGAATGTGTAATCTCACATAGATTTTAGACTAATTGCTAGACAAATTTTCTGCAGCTTTTTTCTTTTTGAGTGAAATAAACCTCAAAATTTTCCCCAAAACATGAAATTATGCCATTTCAGCTTATTCGGGCAGATACGTTCAACTTTAAGATTCTTTCTAGAGGAGCTGTTAAGAGGGAATTGGTAAAGAGATCGTTGCCTTTGGATGGAGGGGCAGTACTGTGTGTTCTGGGTAGGGAGTAGATCTTAAAGTTACTTTTTCTTGGTACCAGCGTAAGTGATCTGGGAATTCAACAGTACTCTTCACCAGACACATTTTTCAGTGTTCTTGTCTCCAAGGCATTTCAGATGAACCCACTGTGCCTTTTTTTCCCCCCCATCATACTTCTATACTGAAGAGTAAATGCTGTTTTCTTCCAGGTACAGAAAAGTAACAGCATTCAAATTTCTAGTGCAGGTTGATGATCTTCAACAGTGAACGTACAGGACTGAAAAAAATCCTGATGGGAAAAGCTAGACATCTATGGGCAGTTCTTGCTCCAAACTGGGGCCTTGGAGGAGAGCTTTTTGAAGGTAGTTAGGCTGCTAAATATGCAGGTAAGTAGGCAATAAATTTTTAAACAGAGTATAATCTGGTTAAGTGCCTAAATCCTGTTGGAGATTAGACACTTATCTTGCTGAGGCATTTTGAAATTCCGCTGCTGAATTAGCTGCATCTTTTGGCACCTGGCTGCTGGAGAAAAATCTGATCTTATATGTTGAGTTTTAGCAAACAATTAGCAATCATCAGCCCCGCCACAGACACAAATCTCTGTTCTTTGCACTGAATCTAGTAGACATATTCATGGTATACACAACTTCATCTTTTGATCTGGCCTGAGTGCCTCAGTGAGCAACCTGGACGAGGGCTGGATTAGCTAGGGGAACCACTTCAGTTCAGTTGTATCTCCAGGGGAATACCGCCCTCATCACAAAGGTTCCACCTCAGTCTGTATCCCCAGGTAAATCCCACTGCCAGTGCATTTCTGCCTCATGACATAGATACGGATTTCATGTTTACAAGGGTAGAAAAATCTCCCATTCTTTTTTTCCAACAAAAAAGCCTGGGAGATACAAGTTTTGATTACTCCCAAACATTACATGTGTGAAGTATTTTATAAACTGACAAATGGGTTGCTCATGAGGAAGACAACCTTTTTCCTTTGGAGGAGGGCCAAAACAATGGGAGAAGAAATTTCTTGCTTTCCATATTTGTTTTTAATAAGACCGTATATCCTGGAAGGTAAATCACTGTTCACACAGAAGGAAAAATTTCAATTCTACAGGAAAGATTAAAATATGCCCTAAGGTAGCTTTGTAGTATATTTTATGGTAGTAAATGTTAAAACCATGCTGTGCAATGTTCACAAGCTCCCTCTCCGTCTTAGGTATAGAATGGTTGTGTCCTCAGTTTCAAATTACAAAAGGGCCCTGATCATTTCTTTAGAAGATAGGAAGGACTTAATAGTTGTGATCACTATTTGCATCACAGTGACAAAATATTAGAAAAAAATGAGGACAGCTCTAGTATACTGTGAAACACAACAAGTTCAGTCCAGCACAGACACATCGGTTTTCTCAGTCCACTTCTGAAAGAAATTATTTTTGCAGGATCACAGCAATTCATGGTCTAAGAGACAAGCAGGCATTTCATAAATGCTCTGTAGTATATGGCATTTGTCTTCATATTATTACTTTTCTCATTTTTTTATTCATGACTAATTTTGGAAGGAGAAAGATGCTGAAGACTTAATACGAAAAGGCACAGCTCAGCTGTTGAGGATCAATCTTCACTATGCTGTTCTGGCACCAAATTAGCTCTGCATTTGTTAATTTGTTTGCATTTCTAAGAAAAGATGGGGAAAAGTCATCTCTTAGGATCTTGCCAGTCACATAAAGCACAGTTGTATCTACAGTGTACCATTGCTGTATTAGAGAATCAGAGCATAAGCAGAATGCAAATACAATTTTTATGTCCTTTAAGGTTTTTTGACATTGCCAAAATAATGTAAAGCAACCATAGTCTAGCAGTGAATCAGGTCTAAAAGGGGAGATTTCTCCTTGTGTATAACATTCTGCTAAGCCACAAGAATAGCAAAATACATTCAGCCTATTCCTGCTTTCCTGCTCTCCATCACAGGTCATTCACATCTTCAAAATTAAGTGAAACACCACAGTAGTGGTTTTTTAGTGCTTTGCATTTTTCTGGTACTGGTAGTTGCAAACGGCTGTGCCGGTTTAGTTTATATGTCTGTAAGAAACGCACACAATGCAAGGCACTCAGAAAAAAATTTATTTTACCTATGACTATACTGCTTAGCACTTTCACCGAACTAGATCAAAGGAGTGCGTTAAATTCACTCTCAGAAACCTTAACCTTAGCCTCTCTTACTCACTGTACTCGAATCAATGACAGGAAAGGAGAGAAGTAGAATTGTTTGCTTTTCTAATTTAAAAACAGTGCTCTTTGCTGTTTTCTCCTCAGGATGAAGCTTCAAAAGTTCTAGTTCCTTTTTTCCAAGACATTTACATAGACAAGTACCTCCTGAGATACAGTACTGAAGTGCATGAATAATCATTCCTGACATGCCACATATTTTTCAGCTGTGTCTTGACTCTTGTCAACTGTGTGGCTGCAGTTAGACGCACAGCATCGTTCTCCAGGGAGTATGCATAAACCTGGCAAATTTCTAAGGGCACTTCAGTTAGTGTATAAAAAGAGCTTTTAAAAATATCAGAGATGCATGAAAAATGAAATGTGAGGTCTGCAAAAATCAAAGCTCATCTACCGCACCTTGTTTACCTGTTTTGAAAGCCATTCAGGTATCTTGATGGATAGCCACAGATCTTTCTTTGCTTGGCAGTGCTAAGTTATTCTCACGTGATTTTGTCTGTTTTCTTGCCACACTGCCTGGAGGTATAATGATACAGGGCTGAATACTTGTATTGTGCTCTTTAAAGGCACAATAAAAAGCTAGCTTTTTGGTGACCCTGCAGAACTCAGAAGATTAATAAACAGGCTTTTACTTTCAGGTTTCTAGAATGAAATCATACCACATCGTGAAAAGATCTTTATTAGGACTAGATGGAGGAAGCAGAGCTGCTCCTTGTGGAAGCTTTTTTCCTTTCTAGTGACCTGGAACATACGTATCCCTTAGGTATTAGATGGTGAGGAATGGTGTGGTTATGCTAGGTCCAGATCTGTCCTACACCACAAACCTGAATGTAAGTTTAGGGATTTCAGAAGCACTGAATGTCCAGCTGTCACCTTTCATTTTCCAACAGCATTCATTCATTCATTCTTGTATGCAGCAAAGTTACCATCTGATGTGTGAACAGTGGCCTATGCTAAATGAAGCTGTTTTTTCTCAAACTCAATCCCAGCAGGCAGATGACCACATTACAAAATCTTCCATGTATGTGGTACTAACAGAGCTGTTATCAGCAGTCTCAGAAGCAGGACTTTGGGGTGGCAGGTGGGGAGACTTATCTGCATTTGCACCCTTAAAACAGTCTTTCCTGCTGATTGCTGGTGGGGCAGCAGGGTGAGTGGTGCATATCTTGGAGCCCCTACTCTATAGGTTTGTACGGTTGCCAGATCTATTTGTTCAGTTTTGGAAATTAGCATGGAAATTTAACCCATACAGCGCATTATGTTACAAAAATTAGAACAAGTGACATTTAAGTGTAACTTCCCTCCAAACTTGGAAGAAGAAGAAATATTCAGAGAACTGATGGTTCATCAGTTTGACAAAGTGGACTTGAATGTTTATTTGAGGAAACAGTATTATTTGGTATATTATTCACGTAACACCAAAATGTTCTAACTTGATGAAGGTTAGCCACATATCGCAGCTGTCACAGAACAGAACTGCAGAAGACTCTCTGTTGACAGCAAAATCATCTCTGACTAATCTTGCCATGCACAAATTTGAAAAAACAACATAAGACCGGTATGTCAGTCAAGGACAAGGACTCTGCTTGTGTTAGCGTAATATGTAGAAGGCAGTAAATGCCTGGATCATTCTTTAAGTCATTTTTGGTGTCTCGTGCCTCCAACTTAAATGATCTCTCGGACAAAGACAGGAAATATGTTGAAAGCTAAAGGGATTGGCACTGTTTTAAGAACATTCAAGAATGATTTAGTGAGTTTGTCAGTTCCCTTAACTTCATGTATCCCATCAGTCTTCTTGCCAGCAAGAGAAGAGGCTTGGGAAGCCAAAGTTGAAGTACAGGACGTGATTGATTGGCTTTCTATAGACAACAGAAACTGGAAAGAAGTGATGCCTTGTATGTTGTATAAGCCAAGTGTTGAGTCTTACTGCATCTAGAAGTCTAGAGTGCCTTTCAGAGTCAGCTTTACATCAGTAGTGAAGAGTATATCATGTTATTTCATACTTCATTTTGAGTGATACCCTGAAATAATAAACTCTATGGAAAAAATATTGCTGTGGATTCTTGCTTTTGGATATAGAAGTGGTCGTTGTTACTTACCTGATTTCTGTGAATTTCAGCTTTACTTCTGTAGCTTAGTGAAGAGAGTTATGAAACTCTATAAAGAAAAGAACTGAGATTCCACTCCTCTTACACCTCTTAATGTATACATCAGATCCATCATCATCCAGACAAGCCATTTTAGGTGTCTCATGATTGAGAACACAGTTACCTCATAGTTCTTCACTCCAAGAAAAGTGAGATGGATAGATGGGTTAATCATAACCCCCCCAAACTGATATCTTTTGCAGAATGGCATTTAAAAGCTGTGACTGCATTTTTGTGTTCTTATTCTTTCTCTACAACCCCCAGCTGGCTGAGTAAACATCCTTCAGCAAAGCATAGGTCCTCCTCACCCTACAATGGTGATATTACTCAGAAGCAGAGGTAGCCTTTAGAGGCTCCCAAGAATGCGAGAAGTGTTTATAGTATGCTGGTCTGTTCTTTTCCTGGATATTGGAGTAAATTTACTCATTCGGGAAAAGGTAAGGTAGAAAGAAAAAAAGAAACATAGTTTCAGTGTAGGTATTTCTCAGGTCAGAAAGGAAGCAAGTGAAAAATATTTTTAGAACTTTTTATTAACACTAGTAGGGTAAAGTAGATATGCATTTAAAAATACTTGTGAATGACTTTTAACATTCTCGTGTTTGCTTTACTTATCACTTATGTAATGTAAATGTTAGACATTCACGAGGGAGAATAAACCCAGCCTTTTACTTAAAAGTCAATACCTTCTCCACTTCAGCTAAAGCCTGTGAGAGCTCCCAGTGTTCATTTGCAAGATCTGTAACTCTTGAAGTGCTGCCTGCAAGAGGGCTTAGGAAACTCTGCAAGGTTTGTCTCTAAACAGTTTTTAGCCTGAGTGTTTTTTCAGTGCTTCTGTAGAATGTGTCTGATATCCCCTGTTCAGCTCTTGAAAACCAGTTAGTGTGTTGTGAATTAACTGACTCTCTCAGGTATATCGCTCATATTCAGCACTTGCTTGTACTACAGCACTCTGCCTTTGGAAACCCAGTCTATACCTACTTAATCTTTGTAACAGAACTGTATCCTGGCATGTTTGCTGAAATACATCCTACAGGAATTTATTTATCAACTGTAGTCTGCTGTCTGCTAAAATAAATGCTGAAAAGTTTTGCTTATGTCTAGACTCTTTGCGCAAGGTCTGAGCCAGAGGAACCGTGTTCTGGTGGGGTGTTTGCTAACAGAGGTTGGCCCCCAGAAGCACTGTTCAGCAGCTTCCCCTTATTCACTGCAGAATTTATGCCTTCACTTAAATCCTGCTGACACAAACCACAAATATAAACCTATAGCTAAACACACATTTAAGCACTGTGAGTAGAGATGGATTTAATTTCAAGCTTAAATACTTTGTTAATTGCTTCTTCCATGGGTACATACCCAGGGTCTGCAAGCCTCTACCATTGTACTAGAATATGTGGGACCTCTTTTATTTAAATATTTAAGCCAATCCAACATAAATTTGCGAAAACTATGAATTTTGATGGAACTGTAGCAGGCTTTTAGACGTTATTCAGTCTTTTCTTTTGCCAGCATATACATCACTGGTGAATTTCCAGTTGCTACTGCTTAAGCTGAGTTCATGTCTGCTACCATCAAGAGATGTTATGGACAGGAGACCTTTAGTTATAATTCATGTGTCATCATCACTTATAATATTTTAAGAACAGATTAGACAAAATTTGGTATAATTTGAGGCCATATGTTCATCTGTGGAGGATCTGGAGTTTGTTTTATTCACCAGCAGAGGGATTGAGCAATTTGGGTAGCACCTGGTTTTCTTGAAGGACTCTTCCAGCTCAGCTAGTGATCTTAATGGCAGGAATGACTGCCATTTGGATTTGCATCAGTGCTTCACTGTTAGTAGTAACAGGCATGTGAGTAGCAGCTGTGTTTTTTATAGGATACTCATCCTATATTTTCCTGAGAAAAAATATTATTTCTTGGCAGTGCCTGATGAGGAATGTTGAGTTGTAGTCCCTTTTCCCCGAGTTACACAGCCTCCCCTCCAACTTCTTTGTCTCATTTCTTCTTTTTTTTTTTTCCCTCTTGCAGAAAGTACTTAATTAACAGGATGAACAACCATTAGGTGTTTACCCTCTGCAGCTCACACTTCAGCAGCAGAATGTAAATAACTTTGCAGTTATTAACAAGGTTGAACTTTAAAAAGAAATGTGCTACAAAAAAGAATTTTCTTATTCATCTCACTGTTTGTAACACTGCAAACTTGTGGAGGCTGGTATTTCTTATGTAGAATATCTGATCGCATAGGGCTTGCTGGCTCTCTGCAGCAGACATCAAATTAGGCCACAGATAGTTTCTCGCTTCTGTCTTGGGCTAGTTTAGAAATGTAGCTCTTTGAGTATTGCCCACTGTAATTTCCTTTAAGAGCAATCAAACTGATACAACAACCACACTTCGTTTCTTCCTCAGAAGATCCTGTCCTTGGTACGAGATGGAGGCAGAGTGGTTTGTCTGTTGCACTGGAAGTGCGTTGTGCTACTTGGTTCTGAGCAGGAGCATCTGCAGGATTTGGGAGTGCAGGAGGAAGATGGGATTTTAAAAGTTCATTTCTTTGCACACCATTTTATGTTCCTGAAGTTGGAGTAAAGAGGATCACTTTATTGCACAGTGTGATCCATATGCCTGCTGACATTGTGCCAAGTGTTACAGCATGTTTGGGCTATTGGACAGTGTGTATTGAGCTTTGTGGGTTTGGCATTGATTGATAAACCCAAGCCTGTGGTAGGACTGACAGTGTAGGAGTTTCCTATATCTTCATGGGAGGAAAGAAATTCTAGCCAACTGATTCTGAAAGTTCAAGTATGAAAGGCTGTGCTCTCCCCAGTCCATCTGCAGTTGTATTGGTGTGTATGGGGTAGGTACTTCTGTGCCTGGGTAGGTCACCCTTGCTAGCAACCTGGGATGAAGAGGACCATAGACCTGCTGCTCCTAGCCCTGCCTGGCCACACCATGCTCACCAGCACAGGGGGGAGATGTGTCTTCAGAGA
>NW_010972698.1:8756979-8831444 GCF_000737465.1 Haliaeetus leucocephalus | reverse complement strand
GATGTGTCTTCAGAGACATCTCCCTTCAATCTGCCAGAGATGGGGTGCAAGGCAGTACCTCTGCAGGATGGGACAGGGCTTTCTACTGAGTGGAGAAGGGCAATGGCATTTATCCTTTTCATGATAGAATTGGATTCACAGGAAATCTACATTCTTTGCAGATCTTGCTAAAATATATACTTATGCTACTACATCAGACACTGCAGTTGCCCGATTGTCACACAGACTGCAAAATCTAGCTCAGTTCATGTGAAAATCTGCCTTTCCAAAGCCAAAATAGCTTTAATTATAGAGGGCAGCAGCATATAATAATACCCCCAAACACAGTAACCTTGCAGGTATTCAGCTGCCATGTTTTAGATACTGTGGGATACAGTGCTGTTGGTGAGATCTAACCTATTGAAATGAGTGTCAAACGGGAACTAACGTTAATTTCATGGCTCCCATGCCACATTTGGCTCTCAGTGGTAACCTCATTGGGAGCTGATGTAGCTGACTGATAGAAGAACTCGGTCCTGCTTATTAACACAGGGCTCTGCAGTTACAAATTAGTGCTTATTCATCTATGAAGAGCATTCACTATCACCATCCGCAGCAAGAGTACAGAAAAGAACTCCAACAAACTCCAAACAGAAGAGCCTGTTGGCAGCCGTCACGATGATAATCAGAATAAACGCAGAGAGATACTGTGCTCAGCCCCTGTGATGTCTATCAGGGAGCTATTTCAGTTGCTCCCTGAGGCATTCACATCTCAGCCCATCTGTGTCTGATCCTAAATTACTTATGACTATGAGAGATAAGGGATTTCCCCATAGATAAGGGGAGGGGGGGTAGAACATAATTTCAGTGTTTGATATTTATATTAATGGCACAGCATGCAGAAAGCATTTAATTCCTGAGAAGTAGAATTTAGGTGACATAAAAATATCAGTAAAGATTAGATATTAAGAAAAAGACACTCCATCCAGCAGCTGTTTTTTTCCCTTAAAAATTTTCCCCTTGGTAGAGGATCAGGTGACAATGAGCATGATGAACATTGAAAATGAAATTCTCTAATAGCACAATCCAGCTGCAAGCCAAATGTTACACAAAGACCCTGGCAAGACTGAAAGAAGAAAGAGTGAACATAAAAGACTTTGTATTGCTGTAGTCTCTATCCTGAAGGTGCTTCCCAACCATGACTGAAGTTGCTGATCTCACTTCTTGGAAAGGCAAAGATACTTATCCCCATTTTCAGAAGCCAGGAGACTGAGCATCTTGCCCACTGGTGACACAGTGGCATTGTCCTCACAAGAAGGTATTCTGAGTTGCATCTTATCTCCTCGTCATTAAGTGAACTGCATCTTCAGCTAGGGACAGGTTCTGCTCAACAGGTAATGGAGGAGGAGCTTGCTCTTTGGCTTACCTCCCCCAGAAATGCATCTACAGGCTTTGTCTACAGGCAGGGACAATCCTGGACAATGTTATGCTAGCACTACCACAGGCTTCATAGCATTGAATGTTTAGTTCATACATTGGCTGAACTGATTATAAATGCCACCTTTTGGAAGCATTTCTTTTCACTAATGCAGCTGTCAGAACATTCTCCATCATGTCTGTGGGATGATGTTTTGTGCTGCCATTTGTAATAGAGATTGGAGGCTCCTATAATGCAGCAGTCCTTGAAAAAAATGCTCGATACCATGCGTGTTATGTATTGGAGAAATACATTGTTTGCAAGTCATATGCTCATCTTCTTAAACAAATAGAGAGCTTCTAGTACAGTACATCTGCCTCTGATTCTGGACCATCTACAAAACTGGGACAATACGCAGTTTTTTAAATTACCACAATCTCTCCTTTTCATTGTGTAGAAGCTTCAACTGATACCGAATCCTTTCACATACGGTACGTTAATGTGAAATGATAAAAGACTATGATATACACGTGCTATTTCTGTCTATGGTAAATGAAAGGCTTTGCAAAAAGGTGAAAAAATGTATTTGGGACCCTACTTACATGGAAATTGAACTTGTACTCAGGAAAGGCCTTGGCATAAGTAGTGTTGGAGAAGGCAACTTGCTTTTCCAGATCTCAGTTCTGTCTATTTGCAAAGTAGAAATAAGATTGTTTCCTTAACTTTATGAAGAAATTTGAAATTACGGATGATAACAGAAGTTCCACGATATTATTACAGTTTCAGGCTACTTCACACCTAAAATGGCTAAAGCTGAGCTTTTTCATGTTTTTATATTTTATGTGCATTGATTTAGCAGTATGAATCCTAGACAGTCTTTAATGAGTTGAGCATTCAATGGTTTTGTCTAGTCAATTAATTTGATGGTTTAGTCTAGGTAACAACACCTAGAAGCAAAGATGAGCCTGACATTCACAGGACTACTTAGGGAAATAGCTAGTTTCTGTATTCTTTCAGGTTAACACAAAGTTACTGAAAAGCAATTGTCTCTTTAGGCAGCACACCAAGGGCTTAGTTGAGTTCTTCATCACAATTCAGAATTCCAGTGTTTCTGCACACTGGAAATTCTGTTTTTCAGCCAGCTGTAGCCCTTGCACTACTTGAGATCTAAGCTGCAGTATTTAGTAATTTTAAATCTGTGATTAGTAAGTTGGACTAATACAAGTTAATAAAAGCCTACTCTACAAAAAATAAGTGCTTAGCCTTACCTTTAATAAAGACAACATTTGATGGTTTGTGACATTAGGGAGAGTTTCTTTCTGTGGTGTGCTTAAATTTCCCTTAGGCCATTTTCAGTGAGGTAGGAATGGGCTTGATGATTGGAAAATTTAATGGCTTTTTCCATTTCCATTCCTTTTTGCCAGGCTGGTCTTTAAAGCTGCTCTTTCATGATGTGTGAATTTCTCTCCATTTGAAGAACTACCAGATACAACACAGAAAGCAGATTTTAGAAATGAGCTATTAGGCAGAGAAGAGGCACTTTTAAGATGCTTGCAAGTTGCACAGCAACCAGGGGAACATATAGTCATTTGATTTCTCAAATTACTCTGACTTTGACTCGAGGGAAAAACAGTTTTATTCTCCCTTAGAGCTTTCTATCATATGTGATAAAGAGAAAATGTGTTTACATTTTCCCCCTAAAAAAAAAAAAAAAAGAGTTGTACCTCATCTCAGAGAAACAGCAGCATCTATTACCATGTAAATTACCACAGAACACATCTGGTCACAGCTCCTGTTTGTGATCTTAAATGAGAAAATATAGCAGTGTTAGCAGCATAACCTTCCATTTCTTCTAGCTTTTAGACATAACCCTTCTGAAATCATAGATTAAAAACCAACCAACCAAACGACAACCAGTGCTTGATGTTTTTTCAGTTTCTGTAGAATTGTTTCTTTCATCACTGTCCCAGACTTGGAATTTTACAGTAATATTTTCTGATTGTTACAGGTCTTGGCTTTTTCTGGAGATCATCACCATATCAGCTATCACCCAGTTTCTGCTGCATGCATATGTAGGTTGATTCCAAATCAAATGCATTTCTGATTTTCTTTTCTCATGATCTCTAGAGCACGGTGTCACTTGTATGTTAGATGCAGCAGTCATGTTTATTATAGTAATAATACCTAAACATCCAGCTTCATAAATGCCAGATATTCTCCTTGGAGATCTTATTTTCAATATTAATTTTGGTCAGTCCATATATTTGAACTATTCAGTCCAAAAATGGTCTGATTCTGATATAAACAGCCTGTTATAGCATATAAAATATATTCACAAAATCTAAAAATACCTACAGAAATTAATTACTTTATCAGACCGAGCAACTAATTTTTCCTTTCGCTTGACCGTGGTTTAGTCATTTTGAACATGGCAGTGATAGTGCTCTGCTTGTATAGAGCAATCCAAGAACTGCACATAAAAAGTCCTCACAATATTGGGCAGTTTTGGCAGTGAATGAATATTTAAAAGATATAGGTGTGTGCTAAAGCTTTTATTAAGAAATTGTCTCTTTCACACCGAATCTGATCTCCTGGTGACTAAGACCTACAGGAAGTCCTAGGTATCTTCAGACATGATGAGAGGAGCCTTGTATCTGTCTCATAAATGCACATGTGATGGCTGATTCAGTATTAGCCTAGGCCATGTCTACGCTGAGTGCAGTAGTGTCTACATAGAGGCTTCTGCCAGGGTTGAAAAATCATACCCATTCGGGGTGATAAAACAGTAAGACTCTTGTATTCAGAAGCCAGTACCTTTGCTACCATGGCATAGTCCTTCCAAGAGCTGGTTTAAATTGTAGTGGTGAAAGAGTGCTTTGCCTGAAAAAATCTTCCCTGGGGGGGAAGAAGAGTTCGGTGGCACTACATCCCTCCCAGAGATCCCTTTTAAATATAGAAGAGCCAAGTGTAATAAACAGTACTGTCATCTTCAGGTTACTCACTACTTTGAGTCTCCTTTATAAGAGGTCTCTTCTCCTTGATAAATGCTGCTAGTACTACTGTGTCCACTGGAAGTGTGATTCTTTCTGATATAGCTGTGTCTAATCATAGATGTAGTTATATTGCTACAGGAGTATGTTTATCGATAACTGTATCCATGCGAAGACAGTTTTTCTGGTTTAATTACAGCAAAGTAAGTATAACAAGCATCCTTAGAACAATAGTTGAGATTTTCTTTTGAACTTGCAGAGCCCAGTGAGAAATCTGCATTTAGTAGATCAGAAGTATAACTTCATTAAGATGGATTAGAAATCAAATCTGTGAAGAAAACCACAATTGTCTTGAGCTTGCAGACATCTCTAGCTATGGGTCTGAAAAGTTTTGAAAACCATGGGGCTGTCCAGGTATGACCAGGAACATAAAGTCTTCTGGCATAGACCAGAAATATCATGGCTTAAGTTTGAAATTCCAAATGCTGTTAGGTATTAGAACAGCCTGAAGTAGTTGCAACCTGAGCATGTCTGGTATGGAGTCACTGAGATGCAATAAATCACCATCGTAATGCTATTTTTTGCAGAGTGAAAGTAAACTTTCAAGTGTCACTTTTGGTACTGTGATCAAAGATTTCTTTTTGCATCTGCTTAATCTCTTACATTTTACAACTGCTCTCTTCCTTAATAGTGAGGCAGATTTACAAATATGCTGTCCTGCTTCCCAACAGATGTCACCTGGCTGAACTTTACATTACTGCATGCTGTCTCATGCCTAGCCCATCCCACGCACACATATGCTGGCCTCCTTGCACAAAACCACGTGCAGCACCCCACACACTTCTGGAGACGTTCTCTCTCCCTCTCTCACACACACACTCTCAGAGCTTCACACCTTTTCCCTCTTCTCTCATCTTTTAGTCACTTCTTTAAGATGCTGACAGTGAATTGTTTGAGGCAGTTGAAACCTGAAACATTCTGAAAAGAAACATGCTGAAAGAGAAACACATGGGAAGAGAAAAAGCTTGTAGTAATTTTTGTTGTATCACTTTTGCACGAGGCTTCATATGTGGTAACTGATCTATGTAAGGATGCTTCAAATAGAAGAAACCTCACAGAAGAAACTTAAATCCTATGTAGAAAAATAAGAGCGAAACCTCCCTCCTTTCTTCCCTCTGTCTCCAAAATATGCTTTTCCACCCCATAGCCAGCCCCAAACTTAATCTGAGGGTCTCTGTGGGCTCTAACACATATTTGAGGGGGAGTGCACATAAAGTACCAGTCAGTAATAATCTTTTTTTTTTCCTCCTCAGTTTGTTGCTCAGCCAAACTGCCAGCAGCTACTAGCAACACTTTGGTATGACGGTTTTCCAGGATGGAGGCGGAAACACTGGGCAGTAAAACTCTTGACCTGTGTCACCATTGGACTGCTATTTCCTGTGCTATCCGTGGCATATCTGATTGCACCGAAGAGCAGGCTGGGACTGTTCATTAAAAAGCCATTTATAAAGTTTATCTGCCACACTGGCTCTTACCTAACCTTCCTCTTCATGCTCCTGCTGGCATCGCAGCACATTGTCAGGACTGACCTTCACATGCAGGGACCACCTCCCACCATCGTGGAGTGGATGATCCTGCCCTGGGTTCTAGGTAAATCAGAAATACAAAAATGCCTGAGCCACAGCCACCTGACTCGCACCCATGGCAACTGTGTGGAGACTCATTCCTGATCTCAGCATCATCAGCATGTAAAGAGATTTGGCAGCCAGCTTCAGTAACTGCATAAAACAGCTGGGCTCCTTCTGGAACAACAGATCCTGTTGGCCTAGGGCTCTTCTGCTGTTCATATTGCCATCTGACATGCCTTTAGACATGACCCTGAGTAAACCACACCAGACGCAGCACTCACTCTCCCTGTTTCCCCCATGCTCTGTGCAAGGAACGGGTTAGGAATTAGCTTCTGGGTCATGCTAGTAACAAATAGTGTCACTTCTCGTGCTGGCTTAGTTCTGCTGGCTGGTACATGGCAGAAGGCAGTGCCGAGAACCTGTCTCTGCTTTTGCCTTCTCACTGATCTGCTCCTGGAGCCAGTGCGCAGGTACTGGGCCTGTTTATTCCTGGGCTCCCAGACTCCCAAATAGCTTACAGGAAGGCAGCAAAGGGAAGATAAATCTCAATCTGCTTTATGCCTCTGTGCTGATAAACACTGACCAAATCAATATTGAGTGCTCTAATATAAGCAGGAGAAGGAGGGCGTGTTTATTATCAGAAGGTTAAACGTGAGGCTGTTTTTCTGGTCTGGCTTGGGCAACCACAACTGTGAAGAAAAGGAGGTGTCCGTGTTCCTGAGGGCAGAATGTATGGGTGAGGTAGTGAGATGGGATGGGAGAAAGCAGATAGAGGCACTGAGGAAGAAAAGCAGAGAAGCATAGTTGGATATATTTTTGATGAGAGAGAAGTATTTACCCTTTCAAACTGAGCTCCAACACAACAGCAAGTGAAGACCTGTGGACTCCATTAGAAGCATGATCTCTCCTCTAATTAAGCTCCTGTCTCCCTTGCCGTGCCATTAACGTGTAGCACCGCTGTGAGCTGGGGTGTTACTAGGAGGCCTGCTCACAGGGAATGGTTTCCACACCTTTATAGCTCTCCTTCAGCCTCTGTCCGTACAGCCCAGGTCAGTTCAGTGCAAAACCCCAGAGGTCAGGTACAGTGAATTGCAACTGTCTAGTAGGCATCAATGGCCTGGAAAGCCATGCTGATGCTTTCTGAGGATACCTCTCAAAAACCTCAACCTCTGGAGCTCTCCTTAGGGCTCCTCAATGCTTCTCATGGGTCCACCTCTGCTTTTCTGTGCCTGCCGGCTCCCCTCTCCTGGTAACACTGGGCCCCAGCTCCTCATTTCTGTGGTGCTTCTGGATCAGGCTGGTTCTGTGCTGAACGAACCTAGCTGTTCCCCATGCCAAACCTAAAACTGCTGATGGAAAACAAGGAAAGAAAGTAAGAGCTGCAAACATGCTCACAAATCACTTTCGATCATGACCCAGGGCACTTGGCTCCTTGCATAGCTGTACCACAACTTAGAAATGGTAACTCAAGCCTCATTATCTTATTAAACTGATTTATGGCATTGAAATTCATGCCTTGGTAGAAATTTCAGAATAAGCTGAGAAGTTTAAATGTCTTCTGAGCTTAGGTGATCTCTTCACTTTATCCTTAACTTCATGGTTAATATTGAGGGAAATTGTAGGCATTTCAGCAAAATTGATTTGCAGATGAAAGAAGGATAATCCATTTAAAAAACCCTTTCAAAATCACCTCTTACAGCTGTCTGCTCTTCTTTTTGAGTTCCTTTGTTTCGGATAAATAGGGACATTGGAGGACTGTTTATCAAATGGAGAGCTTAGAACAGTTTCACCAGATTAAAGGTTATTATTTAAGAAATATTTTCCACTATAAAAGGAGAGAGAGAACAGGCACACGCAGCATTGCTGTAACTATAGTAACCAGCAATGATAACTCAGTATAAATACAGTGTATGAGTTCAACAGGCTCCTCTCCATTGATTTTTTTTTTTTTTTATGATTTTGTGTGCATGCAAAGGTCTGGAGGCAGCTGTAATAAAATTACCTTTTTGGCCTTGACATTATGCTTGCCTGACCATTCACCTGCTGGCTGGCAGCTGAAGAGCTAAGGTTGGTATTTGAATGTTTGCAGCAGTTCATTTCAACATTATCTACTCTTCAGATTGAACTTTCAGGTCCTAAAACTTGAGTTGCAAGTAGCATTTCAGTGACCACTGCAGTATCCTGTGGTTAGGCATAGATAGCAATTTAGGTAACTATATAGGTTATGCACCTGGAGGTGTATTTTCTTGTTTGGCTTTTTTTTTCACACATGTCTCAGGTCTTCATTCAAGGATAATGTTGTAAACTGGGTAATGCAAAACACCTGGGGGCTCTAACGACATTCTCAGAAGCATGTAGGCAATGAAGGAGCCTATTTGCTTTTTAATGGGACTTAGGGTCTCAAAAATACTTAAACAGTTCTACAATAAAGGACATAGAAGTTACTTAAGATTAGAATTGTATGCCAGGTGAGTTTAGCAGTCTGGTAATTAACTTCAGAATCTGCCCCTCATCCCTCCAGCTGCAAGGAGCTATAGTGAAGGTTAACAAGTGCCAAAAATTATTACCAGAAGGAATTTCAGAGTTGAGATGATGGGCTCTGGCCGTATCCTCAGGAACAAATATTCACCTCACAAAACCCATAGCCATATTTGACATTAGGTGAGTCATTGTTGAGAGATGCGATGCCAGGCTGCAGTGCCCTTTTTCATGCTGAGTCCTCCCCTTTTTCACAAATAGTTCCTGTGGGCTTTTTGTGCAGCAAGATGCATAAATACAGTGACTGAGCATAGAGAGTCAATTCACTTCTTCTTTCTTTGGTGTGATATTTCCAGGTCAGGGAGGAAATGTACTGGCACGCAGAGGCTGGTACTAGTGTTGCATGTTCTGCAGAGCAAGTCAGGAAAAATCAGTACAGTCCACCTGAGCAATGAATTACTTCTAGTTTCTATGAGAGCAGACAATCTTTTAGAAACTGTACCAAATACAGTTGCTTAAATAGTTTATTGATGTAGAACAAATTTCATCTGAGCCAATCCACTCATACTAGTTATAATTAAGATACATTTCAAGCAGTCTCCTTGTGTGCTTATCTGGAGCCCTGGATAGGAAACTTTGGTCTTTTTCATCTCTCTCCAGACTACCTTCCCCACAGAGTTGTAAAATGTCTCATAATCAGCAGTATTATACTTTGTAGAAGACAGGAGGGATGAGACATTTTCTCCAAGCTGTTAATTTAGAATTGTCTCTTATTACATCAGATATACACAGTACTTTAATGGCGAATAATACCTCGTCATGACAATGAACTCTCTTTCTTTCTACAGGTTTTATCTGGGGAGAAATCAAGGAAATGTGGGATGGTGGATTCAATGAGTATGTACATGACTGGTGGAATCTGATGGATTTTGCAATGAACTCCCTCTATCTTGCAACTATCTCCCTTAAAATTGTGGCCTACGTCAAGGTACAGTAACTTGGGAGAGAGAATTTGTAACTTGCTTGTGAGAACTGTAGTACACAGGGTAGAAACTGCCAAAATCACAGATCAAAGAGAACAGCTGCTTTTGAAGCAGCCCAGTTTTGAAAATTCACCTGGAAAGCTTATTAATTTGTTTGGAGAATGATTGTCCTTCTCATCCTGGCTTTTGATTAAGACTGAAGTAGATTGTTTGGGCATTGGGTAGAAGTTTCCCCACTTGCTGTCTGTTTTGTAGCTACTTAGTTGCCAGAGATACGTTTTGTTTTCCATACCGACACTGGACCTCTTTCAACAATGCTAGAAATAGTGAAAACATGATTTTTAAATAAAACAGTAAAGGAGAAACAGAATAGGTTTATCTGAAAACATCTACAGCCAAGATTTATAATCTGTAGTCCTACAGATCTGTAGGTTACTAATCAGAAGTTTGTGAAAAGCCTACTAAGAAAAGCAAGCCTGGTAGTAGGAGGCTTCCATCTGATATAAAGGAGTCAACTTGCTCTCTTCAATACAGAGTTTTAAACTATAGGCAAAGAAATGACAAAAGAGCATGCTGGAGCTTTAACACCATGTAGATTCTTCACTGTCATGTTCCATTTACAGCAAGAATGCACATCAGAGCTCATCCTCAAAAGCACCTTCCACATTTATAAACTTCTGATGCTCCAAGTTAGCATATGCACATGTTTTGAAGCCAGAGGATGGCCTGAAGCACTTTCCTTCTGTCTCTCTTTTTTCAAAGACACAGACGAGACACAAATGGCCTCCTGCAAACTTCCTTATGTAGTGGCTCTCTTTGACTTCAGTTGGAGCTGCATGCTTGGCCTGATTCTTTTCTTGGTATGAATCAGCAGTAACTTCACTACAGTTAGTATAATTGTACAGGTGTAAATCAAGTAACTGGAGTCTGCTCCTTGGCCACTTGTGCACTTTCTACTGTTGGTGTGCTGCTGTGATGGTTTTGCCCTGGTAGAAGGGTACTACTTCTTTTAGCCCAGCTCCTAAAAACCAGGACAAGCACTTCCCCAAAGCAACCTTGTTTAGTCCCACCCAAGCATGTATGCAAGCAGAGAGGAAAAGAGGAGAAAATTTCACAAAGCTCATTGACTCTAAAATGGCAAGGCTTTTATAAAAACCTCTTTAGCAAGCAGCCCTGCTATGGGGCCTTTTTAAAATCCAAAAGGCTGCATAGCGGTGAGTTAGTTTTTCAAAGGGAAAAGCTTTAAGATAGTTGCTGTTCCCTGAAGAGGCAGCTCTGTAACAGCATCAAAGCAGGAACAGATTACATCTTTTTTCTCCCAACATTCAGAAGCAGTGAGGAAATCACAGACTTCAAAGGTTGGTCTTTAAACTGTGAGCAATAAAAAAAAAAAAATGCTGGAAATCATAAGATTCATGAACAAATCTTAAAATGTTAACTATCTCGTTCTTTCTCACACACAAATTACTAGAAGAGCTGTGCATCCACAGAATTATACAGTCACATGCTGAGATATAAACTCATAGCCAAACCGCACATACAAAGGAAGTATAGCTTTGTTTATATACTCTGTAAGAACTACAGAAACTTACAGGCTAACTACAAAGACCTATACGCCAGCACACAAAAGAATGCTTACAGGAATATATCTGTTTGTGTACAGATCGGACCCACTTGGATTAGACCTGGCTGATCTAAGGTCTGTTCCTGATGAGGACCAATGTCAGACAATTCTGAGAGGTGCATAAAATCTTATATAGGAGTAGTTCTGAAACAGTGTGCTCACAGAAGTTCCCTTCTGACCTATGTCACTTAGAGGTTGCAGTATGCTCTGAAACATGAGGATTTATAACATGATAATAGCTTCAAAACCTTTTGACTTGCAAAGGTTTTTGTTATTTATAGAACAGCCCCGAGCTGGAAAAGGCTGGTATCTATGCCAATATACCATATTCTAACATTTCTTAGAACTTCAAAAGATTACATGGACATTTAGCTTTCTGCCAAATATCAGAAAAATAAATTGTATACTGACACTAATGTTTTCCATCCTTGTTTTTATGTGGAGACTTTTTTTTCTTGATTTGACTGGTTCCAAGTCCTGGCCCTAATATTGTCCAATACCAATGAAATCTTCAGGCTAATTATAGGGTGAAAATACATTCTTAATCAGTTTTCATGTGCTGTATTGAATTATCATGTAATGAGGAAGGGTAAATGTGACTGCCTGGTGTAACTTATTTGTACTATTCTGTATACATCTTTGCTGTGTTTCATCTTCATCTTCTGATGCCTACGCCAAACAACTCTAGCCTGCCCAGATACTGAGCTTCATTAGATACCTCTGAAATCTTCTGTTTCTCTATGATGCTAGGCTGCTCTGAAGACACTACTATTTTCCAAGCAAGAATATACCATCAGTTTACAAAAAGCCAAAATATGACCCTAACAAGTTGATTTAAAATTAGATGTGAGATGCAGAAGACCTTTTCACATATCTTTACATGCAGTCTATGCTAAACCCTAGCAGAGAGCCCCTGGGCTGCTGTGTCCAGCCAGCATGCAGAAGAGAATGGCTAACAACTGCGCAAACCTGCTGTCTAGGCAGGGGAGGCTTTCCCATCACAACTATCCGCCCCCACTGCTGGATATTGGCAAAAAGTTAATATATCTGCCTGTTTGTAAACATTTTAAGACCCATCTTCACATCAAGTTAACAGACTCAGGCCATGATGTTCATGTAATAAAGAACAGTTTGGAAATGTCAGAAGCAATCAGAGGTCATGCTGAAATGCCTTTGTATCGTGTCTCAGCTCCTTCATACAGAGGAATAGTTTGAACTATCAACTTGTTTTTAGCTGTGTCCTTGAAAAAATTGTGTGGTCCTGTACAGGACCTTCAGATTCAGGTAGACAGTCCCTGCAAACTCATCTGTCAGTATGATATTGATACCATTTCTTTTTAAAAGGTACAAAAATTATTTCAGGAGTTCTAACACGCTGGCTATATTAGCTATGTTATTCTAAGTACATTTTTGCCTTTTTATACATGTTAAATGAGCAGAGACAAATGTTAAAAGGACAATTACTCCTTGCTGTTAAAATGTCTTCGACTCCATTCTGGCGTGCCAGTGTAGTTACATTTATACAAGAGCTCTTTTGTGTTACCTATTTGCATCTGGCTGCACTTCGCTCAGAAAATGCTTCTGCTTTTAGAGTTACATTACAAACCAAGTTAATGTTATAATTGATGCACTCAAATGTATCCAATCTTTCAGCTGTAATGATGACCTCTGCTTTAGCAACTCTTTTAAAATTGCCATGACGAATTAACTAATAAGAAAATTAATATGAAGAAACCATTTTGGTTCTGGGCTGTTGGCACTTTTTTTTGAGATTACTAGGGAAGGAAAGCATCCACTTCTTATGCTCAGTTCATTGCTTGCTTTCTTCCCTCCCTTCTCCCTCCCTTGCATTCTTCCTGGAACATGCAGTGTTTTGAATGTACAGTCATATTTAGGAGGAAAAATTTAAAAAGGTAATTGGAAATTTCCGACCTGAACTCCTTTAAATGGTAAAAGAGGAGGAGATTGTGTATGAACCCATGGACCTGAAGAACCCGCGAACAGTAAACTCAACATTCAAAAGGCCTGTTTTCTAAATTTAGGCTAAGAACAGCCAACATACCAGAAGCCTCTAAATAAAAGCTGGTCCCACAACTATCCATATCAGGGGGTCATAATCTAGTAGGGAGGGTCCATAGGAATGCATCATTAAGCCTAAGTCTGTGCCCTGATCAAGTCAGCTTCAATCCTGAATCCCGGATGTTAGTCTGACAGTAGCTGAGACTTAAGAGTTTAAAAGTACTTCTTGTGTCACCAGTACCTGGTTAGTATTTATATGTGAAGCATTAGTATTAGCAGGTGTGACTTTTTGAGTTATCTCAGAGTAATTACAAGATAATTCACTTCTATACCCTTGTTATTTCTTTCAGTATAACGGTTCTCGTCCAAGGGAGGAATGGGAAATGTGGCACCCGACTCTCATTGCAGAAGCCCTCTTTGCAATATCCAACATTTTAAGTTCCTTGCGTCTCATATCCCTGTTTACAGCAAATTCACACTTGGGACCCTTGCAGATTTCTCTGGGACGCATGCTGCTAGACATCCTTAAATTCCTTTTTATCTACTGTCTGGTGCTTCTGGCTTTTGCCAATGGACTGAACCAGCTTTATTTTTATTATGAGACCAGTGCCTCGGAGGAACCCAACAACTGCAAGGGGATCCGATGTGAGAAACAGAACAATGCCTTCTCCACGTAAGATGTCCTTTACCTTTCTGTTTTTAAAGTTGACTTCCACTGTCCCCTTTCTGCCTTTGCCTGTTGTCTGTCACTGCATTGAAAGTGCCTTTATTCATTCATTCGCAAATATCAGGTTAGCTGGTTGACTATGCAGGAAAGGTGTGAGTTAACTGGGGCAGACATTCTGCTGAGCTTTGCTGTGGGAAAGACTCTTATTTAGGTCTGGAAGCAGGAGACAATTGTTTTAGTCCTGGACCAAAGGGTCTCCCTAGATGATCCTGCAACTTAAATTTTATTATGGCTATGTATGATTTCAGTATATTTGAGAAAGCAAGTATCCTTTTGCCATAATAATAATTGTTTTGTCTGATTCCAGAGGAAAGGAGGGGAAGCTAAACAAAATGTAGAAAACAAGGGATAAATTTATGAAAAAAATGTATTAATAAATAATGTGATACAGCAACAACAACAATCTCACCTAGGCCATTTTTATTCATACATGATGTTGCAAGTTTCTCTGATTTCCTTGCAGTGGGGTGAGACCAAAATCCCAGCAAAATCTTTTTTGCTGGAAATGCTGGTACTTTACTGAGATGTTGGCATGGAGATTGCTGTGATGACAGCTGGCAGGGCTGAAAGAGATAGCACATGCTGAAAAATAACATGAATTGTCTTTCTGATGTATTTGTTTTAATTACTAATAGTTGAAATAATTATAATAATCAGCCCCCACCCAATTGTTCTTGCTGCTTGCACAGTACTTAAAACACAATGGGAAGAGAAATAAATAAAGCACAGTCTAGAAAAAGGCCTACGCCCTGCAAACAAGCAAAACAAAACTGTTGTCCACCACTTTATGCTAAATTAAATAAAACTTGTCATAATGCCCAATAATTCTCCACCCTTCCTCAGCTGAAGGCTTGAGGTTAAGAAAGGATTTGTGACATATTTGCACCGTTATCAAAAGCAGATGATGGTTGAGGCCACATGACTAGGTTGGAAGAGGAAAGGCTCCAACATTGTCCTGTGAGCTCCCTCCTTAAAAGAAGTGGGGGATTTTCATGGGATAGAGTCCAGCCTTACAAGAGCATCATGACCTGGTAGACCAGACGTGCTGCCATTTTCCACTACAGAGCAGGAACACCATAGGCTTGATTGATTAATTTTCTCATTAAACCCATCTATATCTGGAGGAAGTGAATAGAACTCCACTGTGCTAATGAAAAACAGAATTAAAGACTTCAGTCTTTTTTCTGTTTTAATTGCTTCGCATGCTCCAGAATGTGTTGTGCTGCCCTTGCAGAGGAATTAAAGAACAAAAACTGTTCCTTGATCTACATTGATATTGATGCAGCAGCCAGAGGGAGAAATGTTCGGCAAGCACAATGTTTGTTAAGTGGCAATTTCCAGCTCACGAAGGGTCAAACTCCCAAAGTTCTGGACTAGAGCCTGCCTTTCCCTGGAGCTATGGTGAACAGATGTATTCAGTTCTGCATTCTGGTTTGGACCTGTCTCCATTGCAAATCAGTTGCTTTACAGATTTCACTGTCAGCAGGTTAGTGGAGAAAACAACAGCAGGATTTGACTAAAGAGAAAGAACCGTTGGGTCAGCAGGAAAAAAAAAAGATTCTCAAGTCTGTAAGAAGGTATAATATCTTGGGAACTAGAAATGATACAGAACCACTTAACAGAAAGTGTGCAGATCAGCTTAAATACAGACCACAATTTCTCCCACCCTAACATTCACTTCTCTCCCCTGCCAAGGAGAATGTAGCACAGAAAGGAAATTGAGGGGGCTCAGCCTTTATGGCAGAGGTTTGTTTAAAACAAAATCGCAGTGGGAGGGGATCCATTAGGACTGAGGTCTCCTGGCAGGGGACAGAACACTCTGCAGTTACTTTTTGTTTGAGACTTGCTTAAGAAATTTATTTAACATGTTCTTAAAAGTTTAAATAGTCATTATTAACACCCCCAGTACAAGCTGACATTTGGCCCTTGAGCAGCTGCACAGCATGGGTGACTGGCTAAGAACGAGCAACCTGCAAAACGGAAAATTGTATTGTTGGGCTGGGGAGAGCAAGCATGGCTGGAGTGAATTCAAGCCAGGGCTGGTGTTACCTCAAGTTTGCTCATAGTTCATCCCTAATGAAAGAATAAGTATAAAAAGCTTTCAATCAGTACCGTTTGATTCCTACCAGCATTTCTAGGCAGCCACACAATAAGATCTAATTTTGTAAGGGAAGGAAAAGCAGGACGCCACTCGTGTTTGTACAGCTTGTTTAAAATGTGACACCTATTTACTGGTGCATTATTTCCTACTACTCCCAAAGGATGGGTTTAATATTTTCTTGGTGAGGAAATTTTCTGCATCGCAAACACAGATCATGGAAAAGTAATATTCCTTTGTGACAGCAATGAGGTGAAGTCATGAATAATTTAAGGTTTTATGCTTTGGCCTCACCATCCCTTAGAAAGCAGAGTGTCTACTGTTTAGGCAGACAATTTGAAAATATGTTTTATTGCTGTGACTCTGGCAACTGAAGGAGGGAGAAGAGAAAGGAAGAGGAGGAAGGGGTGGAGGAAGTCACACCTTACTGCCTGCTATGTTGTTCTCACTGGAGGGTCACACAGATCGCTGGGGCCATTTCTCCAGGGACTGTGGGAGGTCAGGAGGGTTCCTGTGGCAGAGGGGGCCACTTGTTCTCTCTAAGTTGCTGTGGAGAGTGGTGGATGGAGCCTTGAGATTTCCCGTTTGCTTAAGACCTAAAATATACTTGGCAGGAGGGGATGGTGTCTCAATCACAATTTCCAAAATTCTTTTTTTAAAGCTGCTTCTCTGAAGTGGTGTGAGCCCACCTGAAACACTGTGAAAAGAGATTGTTCTGGCCTGTCGTTAAACACTTAGGAAAGAGTAACTAAGCCTCACTTCTATGCAAAGTTGCAGAAACCAGTTACTGTCTTTTTTGAGGGGGACTACGTGTCCACATGTAAATATATTGGCCTTAGTCTGGGCCCCAATTATACTCCTACTTAATACTGTGAATTCAGAGCAATACACTGATCATTTCTAAGACTTGATTTCAGTTTCATGACAGGAACCTCTGTCTCCCCTGAGCCTACAGCCTAATCACTACTTTAACTGCTAATAGTTAAAATAAGTTAAAAGATAGCTAGCACTGCACCATTTTTAGTAGACAATTGCTTAGCATTCTTTGGTTAATCCTTATTTTACCACCTCACTTATTTAATAAATCTAACAAACAGCCTGACTTTTGGGAGAAAGGATTTTTTCTTTAAAAAGTCTTCATAATTTTGGCCAGTGAAAAACAGAAAATACATCCACAAAATACAAAGAATCTAAATCCCCATATAAAGCATGGGGGTACCTGTGGAACAGATGCCCAGAGAAGCTGGGAGAACAGATTCCTAGTATGTCAAGTAAAGTACCTGAATTATTTTTATTGATTTTTCTACTAGGAGCATTTGAAAATATCTACTGACCTCAGGCCAAAATGGAAACTCTTAAACAGGCATATAAATGTCATTTTTGGATGATGTAAATGCCATATTTTGGAAAGACAAAACAAAGATGCCCAAATAGAGCAATTATTTAGATTGCTGATTTTGTATTTGACGTGGTTGCGAAAGGTCACTTGTCTCTGGCTGAAGCAAATAGAGACCTGGGATGATCTCATCAGCTGTAAAGCACAGTGAGGTCAGGTCTAGTTCATCTATGGAAAGAAGACTTCAAAAGAAGAAAACCTCTTGAGCTGAATTAATGTGATGACTTTCTTTCATCTGAGTCATTACTGATCAGTTGTTGCAGCATGCTGTTGAGAGCACTGCACTGTGGTGGGTGGGAGCTGCTGCACAAACAAGCCATAGCGACCAGCATTTTTGGCCACGTGCATTGCTAACAGACAGGGTCTTAGCACACTGGCCTGGTTCACTTGCAGCCAAAGTAATCGCAAGCTCTCAGCTTATATTAGAGCAAAACGTGTAAGTGGACGTGGTTTCTTGCATCTCCTACTCCTACCTCATGGTGCCTTGTTGTTGTGCACTATTTAACTACTACGGTCATGCTGTACTTGGGGATGTGTTCCCTGAACGTTTAGTCTGCAGACATGTTAATGATGCAGGCACTGATTAAACAGGAGAGTTTATATCTATAGCAGTATCACAGCATGGCAATTTTAATTAGAGGGAATTTATTGTGACTGTTCTGTCCATGTGTGTAGAGTGGTCACTTCAGGGCAGTTAGGGTTGTTGCATCTCATAAGGATGCGGACAGGGCTCTCAGGTAGCAAGTGTTGTTGATGTGACTCAAGTCTCACATGCATTGGCCAATGGGTCACTGTGGCTGGAGTGCAGACTGCCTCCTGGGGAGAATAAATCGCTGTGCTGAGCAGCTCTGTGGTGTCCCAGGCTCCCAATGTCTGCATGTTCCCCACCTGAACACTGCCTGAACCAGACATTGTTTTCCGTTCTCCAGAGTCAGGTAGCCAAGTAAAAATCTTGTTTTATTTGCAGACTTTTCGAGACCCTCCAGTCACTCTTCTGGTCTGTGTTCGGTCTGCTGAATCTCTATGTCACCAACGTGAAAGCCAGACATGAGTTCACAGAATTTGTTGGGGCCACTATGTTTGGGACCTACAACGTCATCTCCCTTGTTGTGCTGCTGAACATGCTCATAGCCATGATGAACAACTCCTACCAGCTCATTGCCGTAAGTTATCTCATTCTCTCTCTTCTTGCTTTTATTTTTCTCCGTGTGCCTCATCTGTTTGGCTTATAGCAAGTGTGTATCTTCTGGGATGCTAGAGACTGCTGCCCCCAGTTTTTGACAGCAGATAGTTGGGATTTCTACTCACTAGCCTGAATCATGCTTGCGGAGGAGTTTTTGCTCTGTTTGTAATGCTTCTTAGCTGGAAAAGGCTTATCAGCTGTGATCTGCCCTTGTCTTCCTCTGTAGAGTAACCTCACTAATCACATTGTCATTAGCAGCTGATTTACTTTGTAGCAGAGAGGGCATATAAAGGGAAGCCTTCCCACTGCTTCCTGATGTTTGGTTTTAATTTGGGGGGGGTGGCAGTGGTGTTTTATATTTTTTTTTTCTTCTCCCCTATTACTATTTTCTCATTTGAAACAGTGTGTGTCAGGAGCCCAGTCCTGTAATTTCTTATTCCACAGTCTTCCCACTGAAATGAGATAATTTCCATCTGTAACACCAGGCCGTCTCCTGGCAGCTGACTGTAGACCCATAATCTTAGATTCCTAATTTAACCTCAGTGCAGAACGGATCTGAGCTGAGGCAGCTCAGGGCTGCCAGTTGGCTGTAGAGCCAGTTTCAAACTTAACTTTACCTTCATTTGAATGTTCAAAACTGGTCTCTCTACTGTAATCTCATTCTGTGTACCTAAAAGCTAATCTGTACATTGATGATTAAATTTGCCAACAGATTGAAAACTAAAGCAGCGTGCTCTGCATTTTAAGGTTCTTCAGGTAAACTACACAGAAACAGTATGGAAAGAAGCTAAATCTTGTGTGCACAGTACTTAAGATAAACCAGTGGGCACTTGCTTTCCAGTGTGATAGGTTTAGAGATAGTGAGGTGATGAAGTGTTACATCATCTGTGAACAGAAACAGGAGTTAGGAAAGTCATTTGTGTCCTCAGCTGGTCACTCAGAAGTACAGGCAGAGCACAGACTTCCTTCTCTGCTTTGGATGACTCTTGGATTTATTCTAGAAGATAGAGGATAAAACAGAGAAAAAAAGAACCAGCACCAGCTCCCCTACTGTATCCATTCCCAACTTCCTGGACAAATCTCTGGGGAAATGTATGGGTGAGCTCCTTTCCTGGCTAAAGCACACAGAGGAAAGTATCGAGTTGTCTGCTTGAACAGGTTCCACAGCTGCTGTTGATCATCTGCTGATTGAAGTGGCTCCTAAATTTAGTTATCTAGTCAAACTGAGCACAGACCCAATCAAATCGGTGATACTTTTGGACATCTGATCTTTATCACGTTAAAAAGTATGAGAAAAACTGGACCATTGACCTTCCAAATGAGCAGAAAAGCAGCTTATCACAAAGGCATCTCTGCTTTATCTGTCTGTTTCAATGCTTTAAGTGCTTTCTCTTTGTTTAGTGCTACTCCTCACATTCCAGCGAGACTGGAATGAGGGGCAGAAAACAAAGATATGCTCCTTGGCCATTTTCTCCCATTCCCCTTCCTTTGTTGTCATCAAATAGGCTTGTCACTGACACAAAGCCCAAACCTAAGATTGGCATAAGAATAGCAGTATTTGCTATTCACTGGGATACAAACCACTCATCATTCTTTTCCCTGAATAATTTGAGTGATGCAATGACACATTACAAACAATCCCGCATGACTTAGAGAAACCCATCATAACAATTAACTGAAGTGAATGGTCCAGAGTGGACTGCTGTATTAATGTTTTGTATATGGAGCAGTTGGGAACAGTGAATTGCTCCATCAGAAAATGTGCTTGTGAGAGACCTGAGGGTAAAGGACTGAACTCACCAGTTAACCTAGGCATAACAGCGTGAGCCCCCTACTCAGAAGAATGACAGTGAAAATGCTACAGGATACTTCTTTGTCATTTAAGCTGTCATATTGCAATTGCTACTGAGAGCAGTGACATTTCTTGGGAAGGCAAGAGGCAGTCACTTCCAGCCTCTTCTTGTACAGTGCATGCAGCTTGTTTTTTGAAGCTACTATTTCTGCATGCTCACAGCATTCTCTCAGAGATAAGTTTTCTTCATGTGTCTTCTAAGGGCAAACATCAATTAATCTTTTCCCTGAAGAAAACAACTCATTAATAAATGTTGAGCTTTACAACTGTGGGTCATTTTTTAACCTCCTATAATCAGGTCTACCCCTTTCCGAATCACAGTAGACTGGTTGCTAGACTGAGCATTTCTACCTCCTGGTGTTTATATTACATTGAATACACACGGAATGACAGCATTCCAGGGAGGGAGGAGGGGAAAGGACCAAGAAGCCCTTGGAGTGGGGTGGAGGTCTTCTCCTCAAACACATCAGTAGGAAATCTTGTGCCATGTGCAGGACTCTGCAGAGAAATAAAATGAGCTAGACGTCAGGGATGAGAGTGCATCTCTGCTTGTCGATTTCCCTGCAGTGGAGTGGTCAGGACATCTTAATTAATTCCACTTGTTAATGAGCCGGTGGCATTGCTGCAATGCAAACAGTCTTTCTCCCTTCCTTTTTTTCGGGGACAAATACGTTAATGCATTTGTAGTGGTTACTCTTCAGGTTAGTTTTTCTCCATTGTCTCATATATATGTGAATTTCTGCTGTGAGGTTAGAGAAAGGAGAATCTAAGCTGCTCTTTCTTTGCTCTTCATTGTGTCTCCCGAGTATGGGGGTTAGGGCTTGGTAGTTAATTAAGCACTGTAGGCACACAGCATGAAACCACAGAGTATCTGTGGAAGACAGAGCAAGGCAAGCAAAGAGTAAAACCTCCACACAGCTTTGAGTGATTTCTGACTCACAGAAGGAAGAATTCTTCTGCCGTAATTTTGTTGGTTTTTTTACTAAGCTATTTCAGACTTCAATAAATACATTTTTCTAGGGCTACCCTGAAGCAGTTTCAATATTGATTTTTTTCATACAGCCCATTTTTCTCTTTTGCCAAACCATTGTCAAGAGCTGGTTATGGGAGACACTATGTTTCACTGACAAAGCAAACAAAATCCAAATGCACACAATTTCCATACGCTTTGCGCCATTTCAATATGTGAAGGTCAGAATGTTCTATACAAGCAGCACAGAATGCAGCTGGATGTTATGCACTGCCGGGTCTCTCATCTCAATACCTTCCCAGACGTGACAGAAATACCATCACCTGATGAATAGAAGAGGAATATGTCACGATGACACGAGGAAGGACAATGGAACTTATCTGAGAGTAGCCAGATGGGTCCATCATTCGTAAGTGGCACAAAGTAACAGAGTGGGTAATGAGGACACTTTATGTCATAGGCTGTTTCTCACAGAATTGCCACTTGGCTGCATCTGAAGTTATACAATCCTTCTGCCAGTTTGTAATTTCTTCAAAACAGTGTGATAGTGCGTGTTACTGGGGGTCCTAGGTGCAGGTACATTTTACAGGGAATTAGCAATCACGCGTGTTTTCTGAAAGCATGTTCCTTATGGACACATCCGTGATATTCTGGGAAGTCATGCAGGAATTAGTCACTGGAACTGTACCAACAGTTCTGACGCTGACGCTGCAGGAGCAATGGGAAGCAAGATCAATGCAAGAACGGCAACTAAGACCCGTTTGCAGGAGGAAAACCGTAGAGCTGTGAACTCATAATCCGAGTTCCAGGTGAGTTAGAGCGATAAGTGGCACGCGACAGCACTGCAGCAGTAGGCATCCCACTGACGTATTAAGGAGAGATGTAAGCACTTGCAGCTTTCAGATGTTTTAGGAAAGTACAACAATGCTTAATACCTCAGGGATAGCGTCACACCAACATAGGTCTGAGAAAAATTAACTACTGTGCATTAAAGTGAAGGTGTTACAGTTTCAAGTGCGTAATACATGGTGTACCGGTGATGTTGGAATGACCTCACTAGCAGTATGTATTAAGTTACGAAATTTTTGTTTTGTATATTGTATTTCATATCCTTCTGTTGGTTTGTATGTCTATTATTTCAACTTAGTTCGTCTCAGACAGCTGTTACTGCAAAAGACAGCTGCATGTTTAATTTTTTTTAAGTGTATCTCTGGGAGTAGAGTGTATGACCAAATTGAAACAGAGTTGCCAGTGTTCGGATTGGAGAAATTAGGCCATTGGACACCAAACTAGGAGTGCAGTTTTAAATGATGGAATAAAATTGGGTGGATTAGCGCATACTATGGAGGACGAGAATGAAAATGATAACTATTTTGCATAGCAAAACAAAAGCTGTACAGTAAACAGAAACAGTTGGTATGTGCAGCTAAAAATAAGTGACCACTTTCAGAAAATTTTGACTTTAAGTGTGGGGATGTTGCACATGGAATTTTCTCCATTTTTGCGGAGAGCTTAAAAATTAAAGCACAGAGGAGTATAAGGATCTTTCAGCTCCCTATTACATTGTTTCCAAGATGACTTTGGATTTCCCCCAGGAAGTAGTATCAAACTTTTCTTGATCTACAAAGAACAATAATTCCTCTAGTTTGCTGTGCCAGTTGAACTCCCTCAGCACCATGGCAGTAATTGCTACCCAGTTTAATTCACAACAGCAGCAGAAATTCTCTTCTCCACTGTGATCTATGACCCTTAGAACTGTCAAAAAAATTTTGCACTTCCTCTGCTTGCATGACCTGCACAGTTATTACTTGGTGGTTTTGCTGAGGAAGAATTTTACGCATCAATAAACTTAGTTCAAGACACACAGCTGGACAGTCCCTGCATGTGGCAGGTTTTGGGGTGGTAGATTGTCCCCCTGTAGAGGGAAGGCTAGCTCCAAAGCCGGGACTCAAATCTAAGCTACTGTAAAGCATCAGGAAGTGTTCATCTCACAAGCCCCATTTCAGAACCATTAATTTGAATTTCTGAGGAGAAATTGCGATGTGTTTGTTTTTTTAACTCTGTCATACAGCAGGAAATTAAATTATACTCTTGTTATACTCTTGTTGCCAATATGATCTGGGATTAATGTCTCTTGAAGCTTTTTATGGTGTAGCAAAACAACTGGGCTCCAGAAAGGGGGTTAAATGGCTCTTCTTTGGTTTGCTGGCTGAATGAAATATCACTGTTTGTCACCCAGTTTTATGGCCCTCGGGGGCTCCAGCTGACCAACATACACATCCTGCTGGTCACTGCCCATGTGCAGACCTCGTGTTCTGGGTGCAGGTAATATACTCAAGTCTTTTCTTCATTCTACAATGCCACTGTAATTACCCAAATCTCAATTACTACGCTCCCAAAACTCATCTCTGTCATCAGTAGTAATTAACTGAAATCGCAAATTCTCCTGAACTTACTCGGTGCCTTTTGTGACATTTGGACAGGCAGATTTCTGTTATATTTCCCCACAGAGTGTGATACATGTCGAGAAATGTTACACCCCTGCTCTCTAGTTCCCGCCTGGGTAGTGCATCTTTAGAGGAGTGGGATTGATTCCCAAGGCTGGGTGCTCTCTCTGGAGCTTGTGACTGGATGTGGGGGACTGCCAGCAGATTTTTCTTTGAAAGTGAAGGGAGATACATTGCAGCAGTGGTGTGCTGTGATGCTACCATACAGTGAGAGGTCTGTGCGTGAAATTAGCCCTGGAGCCTCGCTCTAGACTGGCAGGCAGCTTAATTGCTTTTTGTTAGCAAGCTAAAGTATTCATTTGAAGGTGTAGAACTGTTTGTCTTTTTGCTGGCTTTGGCCTAATTACATATAACCCATGGACTTGAATCAAGTTGTTAATATTCATCGGGTGTTTGTAGAGCCTCTGAAGGGAAGCACTTGATGTGCTCTGGCTTCACATGCTGCATCTTTCTTCTGTTGTTAGACGAGACAAAGCTAATTCTCCATCCTAGGGCCCAATCCTGCAAACTCCTGCTCATACAAGTCTCATCAGCAGGATCAGAAGGTTAATCCTTTCTGTTGTTGTTAATCTTTGAAAACCCTGATATTTATCTGACTCTGTGTACCACCATGGCCAAACCACTCCAGCACTTACTCAGAGGAGCAGAAACATTAAGTAAAAAAGATGAGCTTGCAATCTGTAGATGACCCCTGGCTGATTTAAGATATTACAGGGAATTTGCTGGCATTTGTATGGGTAGGTTCTGTTTTCTTTGGTGTAGTTAACACACCAGTGCCCCGCATGACAGGTCAATAATTCTCTGCCCATTACGTGCGAGGCAGCGCAGCAAGGTTTGTTCTTGCTACATGATAGAAGTTGAAGTATCCAGATGGAACCACGTAGGTTGCAGCCCCCTGCATTATCCCATCTTTTATTTAGGCCTGACAAGCTCAATTAGCATTATCTTGTGCTTCTGCATCGAGGGGACTTCTGTTAAAAAGGCAGAAGAAAAGAGGAAAAGTGAAAGATAAAGGAAAAATATTACTAAGGAAAAAGCAGTGAAAAACTAAAAGGGATTTATCTGGGAAGAGCTTTCACCCGATATTGAGCAATGGGAACAGCTATATTAAGAATCCTCTGAAACATGACCTTTTAGATGCCAATGCTTCACCGATTCCCTTTTCAACACGCTGCAATCTAGCGAATAAGTTGATGCCGATTATAGAGGTGAAACAGGATACATACAACTCTATCCAATTAAATGGGAAAATGTCTAATAACCTGGATGCTGAGCTGTGGCTTCTCGTCTGCATTTCTGTTCTCTGGTCCAGTCCTCCACAGCTCCTCAGCTGCAGACCCTGCTTTCAGAATCTGGAGAAGAAACAGGGGCTTCGTCTCCTGAATCGGTGCTATCTGCACGGCTCAAGATTCACTTAGAAACTTGAGCGATCTCATACATTTATAATGGTTCCCTTCCTTTTGGCTCAAGGATATATTTAAATGATGGGGATGTTTAGGATTTTTCATTTTTGAGCAATTTTTCTGGTTTTGGCAACTAAGCTCATGCATTGCATTTAAGTGACTATGCAGGCAGGCTGACTTCCAGAGGTGTCGGGCACCTGCTTTTCCCACTGGTGCTATGACCTTTACAGACTCAGTAAAAGACATAGTCCAGCTCCACGCCTTCGCTAAGGAAAGGCACTTTATGACCAGTCATAAAAGAGCAAAACACTAAAGCATTTGGTACCTGAATACATATACACGGTTTCATTGCTTAACTATGGAAGATTGAGAATGATAATTTTATTCTTTTTGTTACTTGAGGAAGGGATATAAGGGCTGTGTATATACATGCATAAAAAGGTTGTAAAGCCGAAGGAGATACAGTGAGTCTCAGAGCTTTGATTCAGGGAAATTCCAGCAACACATGAAAACAGCTCCCAGGGTCAGACCAGTAATGAATTTACAGTTTTGGTCAGCTCGATGTGACCAGATATTCTGGTAAATATTTTTGTAGCGTAGGAGTCAGCGGCAAAGACTATCAAATGTGCTTTGTGATTATTCATAATCAGAGCTCAGATCTAAAAGTTACAAATGGCCCAAATAACACATTAAATAAATTGTTAGACCTTTAAATACCTTTGTCGCAGCTGACATCACATTTCCCAGCTAAAAATCACATCCTCATAATGGTACAGACTGGATCCTGGGATCTGAAATTCACATGTGGATCCAAACTGGGATTTTTCTTCTTGGGACTAATTTCTCTTGGGGGGGGAGAAAAAAAACAAAACAACAAAAAAACCCCAAGAAATAAATAGAGGGCTACAGAGAAGTACCTGATTTTCCTTTGTATCTGGCTCCTACCAGTCCAGCAATAAACTTCAAGACATTTCTTCCATGGAAGAGTCAAATCCCAGGCTGACCAGCTATGCAGAAAAAAAATCAAAGATAATAATCTGGAAATAGTACAAGTAGAAATGAGGCAAAGCTCTTTTTTTCTTTTTTTTTTTTTTGCCATGGTACTAACAGAGTCATCAACATTTAAGCACTTTGCCTTAGACATACCTTCTCAGCCCACTATTTCTCTACAGGTATGTGTGAATTACTTGATTTTGACCTGGCTGGAGGTAGTTAACATTATCAGCACAGATGCACCTTATCTCTCTGACTTTCAGCATGAAAAGAGGCTCTTATCAGGCAGCGATAAAGGAGAGAGAATGGATGGTAGGAAGAACAAAGCCTCAGTGATATCCTTCTCATTGTTTCCTCCTGCTGAGGCTTTTTTAAAGAACTATTTGTCTGCATGACCTTCCTACTGATCTGATTTATTTGACTATTAAAATCAAAACTGAACTTTGCTGGAATATGACTGAAGAAAAAAAAAAGGTATCAGTTCAAGTAATTCAACTGCACTAAAACCAGCACAGTCCACAGTTCTCTGTGTGTCTCAAATATAATATTCCCTGGCCTTCTCATTAGCTATCGTTGTTTCCATCCAATATGCTGGTGGGAGATGAAAGGTAATTGATATATATAACCTAAATGCATTGTGGAATGTAGTGCATTGCAAGCTATAATAAAAATTTTAATTATGAATATATTCTGCACATAGAAGATATAAATAGCAGAGATGCTAAAGCATGCATTTTCCAAGTACAAACAAACTGATTCCCCAGAGCTGGGAAAATCAGCCAACTCGCAGTATGGACGTCCGTTCTGGGGAAGCAATGGCCAGTGCAGCAGCTCATCTAATAGGTCTGCTGTGGCTGTGGAGTCACTCAGGAGTGAATGCCCATGCTCTTTGCTTGACCTTGTGTATTCAGAAGCCATTAGCAGTTTTCTTTTCCATTGCAGCCAGTGACCTACCCCATTTCCATAGTTTCCATGATTTCGGAGCCTCTTCGGCTATGCTTCAAAGATGGAGTCCTTTATCCATCTTATTATAAAATGCAGTTGCTGTGGTGTATGTCTTGTTGACGCTGAACTGGCCATTCCCTTGATCTGTTTGAAGTGATGGACCTTGGACACTGCAAAATTAATGAAGCTTTTCCTAACTTCCTCTGTTACAGTGTGCTCTTTTTTGGGCTCTACCATGACTGGGATCTTCATACAGCTTTCAAGTTTTTAAGGCTTGCAATCCCATTGATGGCTTATCTGAAATTTCTGCTATGTAGAAATTTAGATTTTGGGTTTTTTCTCCCTTGTGCTCTGTTTGATTTCCTCACCTAAGGGCCTTGCTGCTTTCTGCCTCTTACCAGATAAGGATAGCTCTTTCCTGAAATCCAAGTCTTTACCAGTACCCTGGCCCAAGAATTCACTTTTCTCCTATCCCACTGCTGGTATTTATTTATGAGTCTTTCTTCAGGACCTGCCTATGCTTCATGAACATCCTTTTCTGTGCTGGAACCAGAAGGTGCCCCGCATCCCCAGCTGAGCTGCTGCCTGGGGAGCAGCTCTCCCTTCTCGCCCTGCACATCCTGCCCTTGCCCATTTGCCTGCATTGCGTGCTGGCGCATGGGGTTTGCTTTATGGCTCTCCAGGCGTGTTTTCCCACATACTGGAGAGCTCCTTCGCTATGTATGTGCTGGTTTGCATCTGCCGTGGGCTTTTTCTCCCCTGGGTATTGCCTCTTCAAAGCCATGTGTGGTTGGCGCGGGGCCGCTGCAGCTTCCCTGGTGTGAATGTCTGGTTGCTGGTCAGGACTTCGTTTGCTTTTACCCAGTGCAGCATGTGATTTTGTGCTAGACAGTACTTTCATCTTCTCTCTGGCTGTCTTATTCCCCAACTGTTCTAATTGCTTTTTCTAATACTAGATTGTCCTCCTTTAATAATTTTTTTTGTATTATTTTTGAGATTGATCCTATTAAGTTCTTATCCTTCAGTATGTCATCCCCAGCTTTGAAACCAAAGTCATTTGTTGTGAACTGCAGCTGAATTACCTATGCATTAATTGCCTTTGTAGGTCCCTGATTTTTCTCATAGACTTTTTTTTCTTTCTATGACATATTTTTCTTTGAAAAATATTAAGCATCATTTACCTCAAATAGCCTGCTTGGATTTTTGCTGCTTGCTTCTCTGAGCTTCTCATTAAACCCCCAAGCTCTGCTGATGTTATTACCAGTTTGCCCAACACATATTACAAAATTAACAGCTCTGAAACTGCACAAGAGTTGTCTGTGTCAGGCTCTGTAAAGATTAACTTTCTCCTGACCCTCTTCCTGTAATGCTTTCTGTTCAGGACACACAAGGCTGTAGTTCTTGTGCTAGCCTGCTTGAAAGCCATTGCTGATATATTTTCTGTGCTGTTTCCTGCTCTGGGTTTTGCAATGAGCAATAAAGAGGCACGTGAGATAGAAATACACTAAATAGCATTTAATGACTTCTGTACTTCATAGCGCAGCTAATTACACAGCAAAAAAAGCACATTTGAAGTTCCTGTGCCTCTCAGGCAACGAGCCCCCCTGCTCCATAGGCTGCAAGTAAGATAGATATGTTGGTGAGCGCGTTTTAAAGGCGAATGCTGCATCTCCTCCTTCCTTCCTGGAGGAAAGTACTACAGCTTGGGCACTTCCTAATCTTGTGGGGCTGCTGCTGGCACCTCCTGGGACAGCAGCAGACAGCAGTCCTGCTACTCCTGATGTAGAAATCATGCCGGCTTCTGTCAGCATTCCCGGCATAACGGGAAGGCTTCCCGACTCAGCCACGGCCAGACAGCCTGGTCCTGAGGGCATTGTCACAGCCATCTATATCTGCATCCGACAGGCAGCAGCCTGATTTCCAGCTTAGCCCACTGACTGCTGTATAATAAAACACAAGAAAGGCACACACAGCCCTTTTTGTGCCAGCTAGAAAGACTCTAGATATCTTTATACATTATTCTTTCCAAATGGGCGTGGGGAGGATTTGCATCCCAGGAGCACACTTAGAGGAAGGGGCAGAAGCCCTTGTGCAGCTCTGTGTAGTGTAGAAGAGCTTAAGTAACTGATTATCTTGTGATTGTTTCACAGTGGGAAAGTTTGAAGATCTCAAGAGTGCCTGGCTGCTGAGCATTACCATCACCTCAGCATTATGTTTTAGCTGAGTGTTTGTACCATGGCTCTGCACCCGCCTAATCCAGAGCTAACCAGAGTGTGCAGCAGCAGAGCGCAGGGAGCTGCCATAATCCATTTCAGCCTATCGGCCCTGAGCTAATGTAAACTCAGGACTATCCCAGTGCTTTCAGGGAGCTAAATCGAGAGTCACGGGATTAAGCCCCTGTGCCCCAATTTGCCACAGGCTTCCCATGGGACAGCCCTGTGCTTCAGCTCCTCTGTGCTAAGTTAAAAGTAACAGCGTTTTCCTCCATCAGCTTTCCAGCCACAAGGGAGCTGAAATACTAAACACATGAAGAGGTTGAGGAACCTAGAGGCTGCAGCAGTGGTAGCCATCTCATACAGAGAACTGAAACTGTCTTCCATCACTGGGGTCTGCTGGCTGGGTCAGTACCAGCTGAGAAGCTGGCTGTTATTTGGCAAAGTATGATCTAAACCATATGGCCCAGCAAGGAAATGGTGATGGAAATCTTTATAGAAAACATTTCACAAAATGTAAACAACAGATTTTCTACACAGAGATGAAGATGGAGATTAATGCTTGAATTATCCTGGATAATTAGTGTAGCAGGTAATTATTTAAAATCTGGCACATCTGTGAATACATCACTTTGACTGAATTAGAAAATCCTCACAACTGCTACAGTAAGATGGCTTCAGCGATCCCATGGGGAAATCTTTATGGGAGATTAATTCTCACTTCAAATGGCAGAGATTTGCAAGAGGATTATGTGGCCAGTATGACACATTCGCATTGTGATAGTAAGTGATACAGTTTTTTTTCCTCACAGAGAAGCTGAGTGCTGGTTTCTTTGAGTTCATGTGTTCTTTGAGCTTGAGGGCTCAAGCCCTCTTAAGGAGTGTTTTATAGCTGAAATGATGAGCAGTGCTTGAAAGAAAATGGTGACAAGAACAAGGGCAAGAGCAGCAGAAGCTCAAAGAGAGGACAGTGGAATCCAAACTTGGATTTAAATTCCTAAAGCAACAAGGTCACACTTCCAAAGCTAGTGGATATGTTTCTTTAGCTTATTATGAATGTTACCAAACAGTTGTAGTCTAAGAACATTGTATGAGACAGCACAGGTCCGCGAGGATCCTGTCCTCGCTGTGCAGTGGATCTGCTTGAAGCCCCTTGCCATGGCAGAGCACTGCAGGGCACCCCTCGAGCCGCTGAGCTCCCCTTGGCACATGGACTCTCACTGTATTGATATTCAGGAGCTCGCTTTGAGTATTCAACTACGTGCAATCTTCGCAACAGCTCTGATGCAAAGCAGGCTCAGACTCGGGCAGCTCTCAAAAATGTAAATCTTGCCAAATGGCCTGCAGTCACTGGGGAGACGCACCAAAAACCTGCAGCACATCTGGTGGTCCACTGGGCCACGTTCACAGCCCATGCAATGACTCAGGTACTGGTTATAACTCATGAGTGCTTCAGGTTTGAATTGGGTATCGAATGATTGCTGAAGCACGGTACTCTTGGTACTCAACACAGGGAGGAGAGTTAGGAAAGTAGCAGTTTTGTGTGCAGATTTCACTACTTACAGCACTAAAGAGAGCTCTAACCAAGAAAATGGTGGTTTCCTGGCACACAAAGACATTCTCAGTAAAATTGAAATGTCTCTTCGCTATATATTTCTAACACAAAACTGCTGCCAGGAGCTCTCATCTGATTTTTCTCAGGTTCTCAGAACATCAAGGTGAGTAATTGAGACAGGCAGAGTTTATAAACCCTAGGGAATTCACAGCGGCAGAAAAGAGAGAAAGAAAAGATACTTTGAGCTTTGTACAGAGGGTCTAGTCTTTTAAGAGAGGTTATATTGCACTCGTTGACTGAGACTGCACAGGAACAAATACAGGTGGGGCTGAAGCCAGCATCCACCAGCCTCACCCACAGACACATTCAGATCAACAGGGATTTGTTCAGACCAACCACAGAACTTCCCCAATGAGAAACTCCTGCTAAGTTTCACAGCACAGCCCCACACCTGCATTTAGCCCCTAGTCAAGCCCATGTAGTCCCCTTAAGCTATTTTAAAATGGAAGAACAAAACCCCAAAACACTCTGTGCAGAAAAGCTAATTTGCAATCCCCAAACTACAGATTTGCCCTATCCTCCTCTACAAACAGCATCCAACATCCACTACTAAATTGCTGCTGCCTAGGACATGCCCTTTTTATAATGGGCTGAAGGAAATTGCTACCAAGTCACCACACCTGATCCCACCACCAACACTGGACATTTGATGGACCTTTGTAGAAGGGAAGGGTGGATTTATAGCCTTCTCCAAACTACCTTCTCCCTTCTGACTCCTCAATAGGACATTTACACCTACTTCTGTATTGACAAAGAACTTTAAATATACGTGTCTGTATCCAAAATAACAGTTTTTGCACTCTCCTTCAGCTACTGCCTTGCCCTAGACTCTCCAGCTGCCCCAGATAGTGCTATCAGTGTTGCCAGGTGTCTGTAGTTCCTGCACACCCCGAGAAAGGCTTACTCACAGTTGGGCTGAATAACTCAATGCTGGTCTCATGCAGCTATTCCGCTACAAAAGGCTTTAGATGCATGAACCAGCAATGCACCCCTTCTCTGCCAAGAGAGGTTTGATCTCCTGCCTCCGTTGCATACAGCATGTCCTCCCCAATAGCCCCTTGGCTCAGCTGGTGTGTGATGCTAGTCATTCTTCTTCCAAAGACTGTTTCCACTGAAGTTGCCCAGACCAGGAAACATTCAGGTAGGAAGATGGGCACAAGTGAGGCTTTAGAATTGAGCAGGGAGCAGCCAGCCCTGCTTCTGGAAGAGGCTGGGACAGCTCTGCCTTTAACTGTGAGCAGTTATTAGGCAGGAGTCAGCCTCTGGGCTGGTTGCGGAGCTCGGAGCACTAACCCAGAGTCTGGGAAGGAAGAATAGCAGCTGCCTGACACCAGCTTGTCCTGCTCTTCTCTAGCTCTGCTGAGCTTGCTGTGGCCTGCAGGTAGAGATAAATGAAGAAAAAATGAGCAAAAAAATTTTTTTTGGTGGGGTGGCAGTTATTTCTACTGCTGTAAACTGCATTTTTTACTACCTGGAACATCATTTCCACCAGCATTAGTTTCTAATGCTTCATGGGGATACTGCAATTTTCCTGCTTATGGGGTCTGATAGTGTATGAGGCAAACAGGAGCATGGCAGGCTGCTTCTCTGAGTCTACCTACAGCTTGAAAACAGCCCTTTTGGTAAGCTGGCAGGGGATAGTAGTGTTCTGGGCTGATTCAGACCATCTGCAGAGACAAATGTGCTCCTGGGCCACTGAGGAAGTCTTTTTAAATTGATTGCTGCACATAATTTGAATACACTACTAAAATGGAGTTCAGCTGCACCTCACTGTCAAAATGTAAGCGTATTTTACCCACGTCAGAGCACTGGAGCGTGGCCAGAAAGCCAGTGTAGTAATTTTTGGGGCATGATGTTCAGCCATATTTTATTGAACTCCCTGTCCTACACATCGCTGCTTGTTTCTGAGAGCTGCTGCCCTGCAGCCCAGCATCCTTGACTCAAGAGGGCTGCTTGTTCCAACCTGGCTGAAATCTCCTCAGAACCGTAAAATCCTGCATTGTCCTTTTCTCCTACCTTGTGCTGTTACTTAGCCTAAATCATCACGGCTTTGGTTTAATCTCATGTCAGATACCGTTAGCGTAAATGCTGAACAGCTAAAATGTCATAACCATCAGCTTAGCACTATACTCTGCAATGACAACAATACACAAATTTACCATTTAAATTCAGTGTACGATTATAAGCTGTGTTCAGCATTGCTTGGCTTGAAGGCTTCAAACTATTTCCTTCCTTTTCCGTCTAATGTCAGAATTTCTGCAGAACATACAAAACAGTGGCATTTTTTTAACTTTAAGACTAGTATGAAACAGCCTGAAATCCATTTTGAATAGCTGCAGTATCTCTCTGAATCCAGGCTGCAAGTAGATGTCTCTGCCCTGATGTTGAAGGGAATATGCAGTTTGTTACTGGGCAGGACAGCCTGTCGACTCCACGGACTAGACAGCAAATAGCTTGATTTGGGGATCACCATTTTGCAGTCTGTAAGGTCAGTGTCTTGTATAATACGACTCACTATTCCTTTCCTGGTGACTGTATGGACTGTGTGCCTATCTGTGCAGCTGGAAAATGATGCTGTTAACTTTCCCCCTTTACTTGGTTGGGATGAAAAACACTAGAGCACAGCAAGCTAGCATGGTGATAATATAAATGAAAAATACCCACAAACCAAACAGTAATATGTCTCCCGTTTTATGTAAGGATAACGCAGAGGCAAGATTTAAAATATGGCACGCATAAAATGTGTTACTTCCCTCTAAGAGCTGAATTAATGGATGCTATAAAAAAGAAACGAAATCAAAAAACACCATGAAATATCTTTTTCCAGGGAAGAATGTGAGAATTCATTGGATTTGGACATGAGAAACAGCAATCCGTGATAATAAAAGTGCTAGCAAAAAGCAAAATAAGAAATGTGTTTTCTTGCTTCTTGTTTGGCGAACTAATAAGCACAACCTCTAAAGGACGAAGCCAGGCTTTAGCATGTGAAATTATTTTTGTGGAATATTGCTATTGTCTCATTTTTAAGTGATTGGTATTTTTACACTCTAGCTACATGTCCCCCCCATTTTTTTTTTTTTTTTTTTTTTTTTTAACTACACCTGCAGCAAGGGAGATGGAAGAAGCGATACTGCTTTGTCTGCAGCTGGAGAAATCCTTTATTGCTCACATCACCTCAGCCATGGGCATTTGTGCCAGGAAAGCCTGCCTGAAGCTGTTGATAGTCTCTTTCCTTCTCTCATAGGACCATGCGGATATTGAGTGGAAGTTTGCACGGACGAAGCTCTGGATGAGTTACTTTGATGAGGGTGCCACTCTGCCACCTCCTTTTAACATTGTCCCGAGTCCCAAGTCAGTTTGGTACCTTTGCAAGTGGATTCACAATCAGCTGTGCCCAGGAAACGACTCTGACAATGAACAGAAGAGGCATGAAAACCTCAAAACATTCACAGTAAGGGGCTGCGTGGGTTTATACTTCGTTTTTCGAGGGTGCTTGTGCATGTTCAGGATTGTGAGGGCCATTGCTCTGCTAGTGCAGTAGAAGGCTGCTGGATCCTTACCTCCTAAGAGCCATCAAGATCTCTAAAGACAGGACTAAACAGGTAACATACCTGTGCCTTTCTCTTTCCAGGAACGGCATGCGGACAACCTGATTCAGAATCAACATTACCAGGTAAAGTCTTGAGCACATAAAGTTTTTACTTGCTGTTTCTTCTTCCTGCTCATTTTCTGATACCTCAATTCTTGCTTGCTTCTAGAATATATTTTGGAAGTGTAGGTTCTCTAAGAGGATTTTGCTTATCATGGACTAAAACATTTCCTCATTAGAGGTGGGATGATTCAGTAGATCACCCCTAGCCTTTCACCCCCTCTGAAGTAGTAGAAACACTTGCCAGGTATCAGTCTGGCTGCTGAAGTCAAAGGTGACGTCCCCATTGCCATCAGAGGGACCAGGCTGTCACACCATCCTGATTAAAACTGTTTCTGCAGCACTTTTACACGCTCTTGAATTGTTCCTCTTCTGCTCTTTTTTGCAAAGCATCCCCAACTCAAACAGTGGTTGGGATTTTCTTTTGTTTTGGACAGCTCAGGAAGGAGGAATGGCTCCTGTGTTGAATTTTGCTGGTTTTGTTTATTCTCAGCCTGCCTGTCATCAAGTACTCATTGAAGTCAACCTACAAAAGGATGAAACTGTATTAAAAACACCAGCTTCAGTACTTGAATTCAGGGTGATGTATTATGCCAGCATGCTGGAAGGAAAAAAATTCTCCAGAATGTTAGGTGGTACGTTAGGCTATACTGTCAAAAGCCATTAGTAATTTGTCTTACTTAAGACATCTCCTGCTTTTTGAAGAGTATTTTTATCTGCAGTTGATGTTTAACACAATTAGTCACCTCTGACAACAGACATTTGGTACTTTCTGACTGCGCAGCACAGCTTACGGGTGCCAGCAGTGGGAGCTCTTAAAAAAACCTCCCAGTAAAACCTTGGTGTGGAGACCATCTTCATGCTCAGAATTATCCCTATTTATGAAACAGGGGAAATGAACGGAAGGTTTGCAGTAGTCTCCTCCTTATGTAGAGATCACCCTCTGTGTACGTTGGCTGGCACAGATAAACGTACAAGCTCGAAGTACCAGTTTTTGCTTAGATAAAGCCAGCAAGGGGGGACACAAGCATGGAACAAAATGGATCTCATCCTACAAAAAACCTGTACTGTAACAAACAGCCCAGGTAACACAGAGGAGCAAAAGCCCGTAGAGAAGTCACTGAGGGTGTGATTCAGTCCCTCCAGCACTGTCCACAGACACTGCAGCAGCCTTGAAAAGTGTTTCTAACCTGCCATTAGGGAATGCCCGGGCAGCTGGCAGGTGTGGTTTAACATGAATGTGCATTGCCCCATGGGGTCCTGGCTGTTCTTCAGGTTATTTGTTGTCAACATAGCCTGCTTGCCTTTCAAATACTCGATAAACAATCTTCAAATGGCAAGCTTAGCTTATCACGATACACAGCATATACACATGAGATTGGTAATCTTAAAAACTTTCAGCAGCTGAGATTAAATGGCTTGAGGACATTTAAGACCACCAAGAATTTTTTCTCAGTGACTTTTACATACACAAAACAAATACAAAATACCTGCTTGCTGTAGTTAACAACTGAGCCTTCAAGATGGAAGGTAGATAACCCTTTCCAAAGGTTTGTTCTGTTTAAAAGAAAGTGTTCTGTTTCAAATGGTAAGTGATTTTCTTTTTAGACAGCAGAGTCAGGACAGTCGCTGTCAGTAAGAACTCAGTAAAATGCATTAAGAACAGTTTGGTCTGAGCCAGCAGTTGAATCACTCGTATTGTTTCCTATTCCAGGAAGTGATAAGAAATCTTGTGAAAAGATATGTCGCAGCAATGATAAGGACCTCCAAAACCAATGAAGGTTTAACTGAAGAAAATTTCAAGGTAATTTATTATTCCTTAATAATAATTTATTATATTAACTCAAGTAGCCACTTGCAGAGTTTGCACTAACTTGTTAAGATGATTTGTAACCTGCTGTGGAGACAGGACTATTATGGGAGCTGGGAATATATTTGATGTGCATGTAGGGGTTTTTTGAGCAGAGAAAATACTATTATTTGAGTGTCTTCTCATATGATTGCCTCCTAGATTTAATATACAATATGTTATGTAGACAAAAGCATTGGAAAACTGTAGGAATGAAGTATCTGATTTCAGTCAACATGACATTCCTAATCCTAACCTAGACAGAGCCAAAGAATAAGTCTCAATTAATGGATACGAAGAACACTTACCAACAAAGTTAAAGTTGGGCCTATCAACTAAACAGGATTCCTGCCATATTTCTAAATTTCAGTGGCGTTTCCCCTTTTCTATAACTGTCTTATTTGACTTTTTGGGGGGGAGGGGAGTGGGGTGGGCAGAGGGGGCTGGTCAAGAGGGCCAGTCCCACGGCTTTAGAGACAAAGATCTTGTGAAGTCTACAATTCTCAGGATTACCAATACTTTTTTGTGTGTGTGTGTTACTGAATAATGAAGATGTATGTGGTATTCTTCTAAGTGTGATTTGGTATCAGCCATTTGCATAACTCTGAACAGCTCTCCCAAGAGAACGTGATCATTCTTTCATGTCACAGATAAAGCTGCTGAGTGTAACTCATTTCTCCTCTTGCCCTAGGAATTAAAACAGGACATCTCAAGTTTTCGCTATGAAGTTCTTGACCTCTTAGGAAACAGGAAGCCCCAGAGGAGAAGTTATTCTACCAGCAGCACAGAGGTGTCCCAAAAGGATGAAACAAATGAGGATAGTGCTGGAGAAAAATCCAAAGCCAAGAGCGTGTCTTTCAATGTAGCCAACAAAAAAAAGGACTTCAATGTATCTGCTCTAATTAAAACTATGTCTGGGATTGATATGGTGGAAGAGAAGCCAAAAAGCAATGGGATCAGTAAGCGCTCTTTTGTCCGAAATGGAAACAGAGTTCAGAGACTTTCCAGCTCCAAGAAGGAGTCCTTTAAGAGACTGGGCCTGCTTTTCTCCAAGATGAACGGACATGTACCTGAACCAAATTCAGAACCCATGTACACTATTTCAGATGGAATTATTCAGCCCCACTACATGTGGAAGGACATTAAATATTCTCAGATTGATAAAGAGAAGGAAGAGAATTGTTCCAAAAGTGAAATTAACCTCAATGAGGTGGACTACAGTGGGAACACAAGACTTACAGGACAGAGCAAGGAGTGCCCTGTGGTTTGTACCAGCTCCCTTCACTGTGCTTCCAGTATTTGTTCCTCTAATTCCAAACTTATAGACTCATCAGAGGATGTGTTTGATTCATGGGGAGAGGCTTGTGACTTGTTTATAAACCAGTGGAAAGACGGGCAGGAGGATCACGTTACAACTCGGCTATAAGTAAAGCTATCTTAACATTCGCTGGAAAACTTAGCCAATTATTTGTAATGGTTTGCTCTCATCTGATTCAGCATTACTATTTCCTTTCTGTCCACAGGTGGAAAAAAAAGTGTGAAACTACTTCTGTTAATCTATTTTGTAGCCATCTGCACCTTTTTTAATTTAATTTTTTTACTAAACTAAAGGTTTCACCATTTATAAGGTCACTATAAACCACAGGAATTCCTTCGGATGCAGTCTTAGTCTTCAAACCCCACAGACTTCAGACATGCTGGTGGCCGAGTAAAGGATTTCTCCAGTGCTCTCATCATTATCCCACCGCCGCTGGGTTATCGCTGCTGCTATCCAACACAATCGGCTCTGCATCCTGCTCAATTTTCCTCATCAGCACAACCAGCTGGTGAGCAGTGGCTTAGCAGGAAGCTGCAAATCATATTTAAAGTCTTTTTAGAAAGGGTTTCAACTTAAAACTGGCTTTTTGTTTTCTTTAAGCAATACAACCTCTGATTTTTTTTGGTTGTGTGTTTTTTCAGGTTGTTGATTATATTAATATTGTCTCCTATTCAGTAATAATTTACCCCTTTGATTATCCAGCTAGAACATGTTATGATTTGCTTATTTACCTAATTCCCATAAGAAATTCCCCCCACAGGGAGCAGAATGACCTTCCAGTTAGGCTGACAGTGGAAGCCAGCACCTGGCCTTGCTGCCAGGTTCTGTGTAGGTGAACTGACCCAAAACTAGCTGTGGCTGCTTGAAACATAAACCTCAGTGTGGTTCTCATTTCTCATGGGCTGAACTGAAACCCAGCCCTGAGCCTTGCCCTTACACCCTACCCCTCAAGCTGTATCTGTTTTTTGAAATGCCTAATCTTACTTCCACTGCTGCATTTGCTTTTTGCTGCCTCTCTGATGGATGTCAGGCTTTAGGAAGAAAACCATCATCCTGGTATATGGTAAGAGAGATCGTCTTCCCTGGGCCTGTGAGCTGCATTTCTGAAAAGCAACCTAAGCAATAGCAGCTCAAACTGCATCTGGCAGCCTGCAACGTCTCTGCAGTTCCTTTTCTAAGGCGCAACAAAAAGGAGTGCGGCAGATGTTACCTTTTATTTCCCCAGTTGCGGTAGTGTCCGGACAGGGCCTAGCGATGTCACTGCTTTTGTCCTAAGGAGCATCAGAGAGGGGAGAAGACAACCCCATGAAGGGCAAAACGGTTGAATTTTTAACAGTGATTTTTTTTTTTTTTTTTTAAACAATGTGATACTTGAACTTTCTTCTGTGGTGTTGCTAAGAAACACAGATGATTGGCACTTACTTACGACTACTTCAGAGCTGTTATTAGTCAGCTGCTTTCTTGGAGAAAGCAAGTCCTGACCGGGAGCTCAAAAATGGCGATCATGTGTGACAGAGCTTCGTTACTGCGCTTGTGCAGTCACGCCTGAGGCTCCGTTCCCAGGAGAGGTTACATGAGCTGGAGCATATCCCAAGGGTGGTTGCCAAAAATCACCTCTTCTGTGAACTGGGTTGTGAATTGCATTTGTAAAAGCATAATGCTGGAAAATCTACACCTACTGTTGGCCTGGTCAGATTTTAGCAGCAAGGGGCAGGAGCAGCTCTCACGGCAGCACGGAGGGTCAGGAGGAGAGGGATTTCTCACCACAGCAGTCCCCCACAGAAGAGATGCTGGGATGTTTGCAGCTGGATACTCTGCCTGAGTTTTAAACCTGACTCCCTCCTCCTGTGAAGGAAAACCACCTCTTGTGTTTCCCTTTGGGTACCTATACAGCATTACCTAAAGGTCATGATGGAGCAGCACCTACATCAGAGAGAGAAATGTGAACGATGCAGCCAGCTCCTGTAGCGGAGTTGCAGAGGCCAACACACCGGACTCATGGGAAGTTTTCAATACAGACCTCAATCAGGGTGGAGACCATGGCTCTAGGCCAGCTCTGGTGTCAGGAAAAATTAGCAACTAGGAGCAGACTCAAAAATGTTTCTGTATTCCTTGCTTATAAATGACACCAGTCTTGTTACCAGCATGCAGTATAAAGCCCCAAATATTTAAGCCCCTAGCTGTGTTAGTTAAGGCGGAGTGAAAAGCATTTTTGTGTCATTGGGTTTCAGGCTTTCATACTAATTGCAGGGTTAGAGTTGTCTTTGAAAACTGCATCTCCTCTTCCTTTATGAAAGGCTTAGCAAACTGACATCGGCACTACGCAAGGAGACTTGCAAAATCTGAGGCTCAGAAGCAGTTTGCTGATCATTTGTGAAGAAATCCAGCACCCCGGTCTTTTAAGAGGCAAATCCATCGATATGAGAGTGCTGTGGTCAGAACCAACTGAAAGCAATTCTCAAAGCAGCTCACAATAAAAGCCCTACAGTTTAATAAACCAAACTGAGCACGCTTCTGGAAAGATGAACATCAGCAAGACCTGCTACAGGGGGATGAAGGAAAGGGTTTGAATCATTTTATGCCTCACCTAACCACACTGCAGTTTCTGAACTCTACTTGACATGGGGCCAGCAAATCTTTATGGTATTTCCTGTGTAACGAGTAAGAATGAAAACAATCCAAGTACGGTTATGCAGATTACATCAACTGAGTCTGAGGCTGGGAGAGAAGCAGGGTTCATATCCTTGGACAGTAGAAAGGCTTTTAAGTTTTCCGCAAGAGCAAATACACTGTTACTGGTGATGATAATATTGTGTCATTCAAATGCAGCACTGCATTAACAGGTACAAATAACAAAATGAAATGCAATTAACTCCGCAGTGGTACCCCCCAAAAATGTAAAAATGACACCGGGCAGCACAACTCCCTTCTGTGCAAACTGTGAGTCATGTTCCCCTGCTGCATCCTGAAAGGGCAGGAGTAGGAACTGCCACGTTGGAATGGCACGATGGATAACGCAGTCTGCAAAAATCTCTCCATAATGTTATGTTAAAGGCAAGAGGTACGTCACATGGCTGCTTGGCTGGGGCTCCCCTGGGATTTGTTTCATGACTCAGATACTTCCTAGCTCCCAGCTATGAGCTAGTCTGAGCTGACTTTGGAATTTAACACAAATATTTGATTTGGCTGTGGTTAATACATGTGTCCAGGAGTTTGCAAAACTGTCACATTGGTCCCCCAAAAGGCAAAATTCTGTTTGATTGCATCTATGCATCCTCTTTGGTAGCAACAGACTTCATAGCAGCTGGTGAGTTATTATGATTATTACTCTAAAACAGGAGCTTCAGGGGAGGGAAATTAAAGTACCTTGTGAAAAATACATTTGATAAGCAAAACCTGCTTTTTTAAAATTCACTTGCAGTCACAGTATTTGGGATTTCACTTGCATTTTCAATTGCTCAAAAAGAAAGCATGTTTTAGTGAAAGTTTTTCTTTCCTTCAGAGAAATCAGTGAACTACCCCTGTGCTGTCTGTGCAAGCAACCGGGGAGGAGCTGATGGGACACTCGGAGCTTCTCCTGTGAGGAGTTAAACTTTTCCTTGGCTTGGGTTCAAGATGCACAGCTGTGCTCCAAGTGGTACATGCCTGGCCTTTATTCTGTGGGCTTCAATAATAATCCTTATACATATGCAAGGAATTTGGGATTAGTTGTAGCAGAGATCTTGACCACTTGCCCTTTCTTTAGGTGTCTTGCTCCTGAAGCTGCTTTATTTCTCACCTCCCATCCCCGGTGTCATTTTCACCTAGCTTTTTAAAGCAGCACACCTACAAATGATCACCAATTAAAAAGTTAACAACTAATATCCAGGGTTAAGAATATCAAATAGAGCTAGGGGGTGTTTGTACTCAGGTCAGAGATTAAAGAAGTTGTTTCAGAAACAAGAAATTAACTGACATATCTCTGCAGATTATTTGGATAATTGCATTTGTATATTATTCACTTACTGGTATATATGTAAATACTCAAGTATTTGTATATGTGGTCCCTACAGAGGAAGCATGCACAGCGGCAAGAGCACAGGATTAGCAAACGGGACTTCTGAGGGCTAGTCCCAGCTCTGCCACTGACTCACCTGTGACCTTGGGCAAGTCACTTAGCCTCTCTAATGCCTCAGTTTCCCCATCTGTAAAATAGGGATAATAATACTTACCTACCTCGCAGGGGGGGTTAGTTCATTATTTATAAGCACTTTCAGATCTTCAAATTAAAGGCGCTATATACAGTAAGTAGTTAATATTCGTAGCAGTAGTATGTACTTTTATTTTCTTACAACTAATTCAGGTTAGGATTTAACTGTATGTCCGTTACGATAGTTTTCCATGTAGAAAACTTGCACGGTTTCCCATGAAGGGAATTTAGGGGACTTCTGCAGTAGACAGAGAGCAGGAGCAGCATACCCTGGAAGCCTGAACTCTTTAACACCCTTGCTTTTGTGATTTATGTCTCACCCTTAATGTCACTTTACCGTATTTGTGTTTCACCCTTTTTCTGACGGTACATGTAACATAATTTTTAGCAGAAACAGCCACTGTAAATATTAAGAGTATTTAAATAAATATATTCATGTATAAATGTAAAACCTTTCCTTTTAAAGAGGTTAAAATTAGTTGATGCAACAGACTTCTAAGCATGGGGAGGTTCCACAGGCAGCCCAGCACTGATGCACGCACACACAGCAGGATACTGGAGCAGGGCTACAGGGAAATTCCACGTGTCATCACCTCCTTAGTATTCACTTTTCACCCCATCACTGGCAAGGGCAGCAAGTCACGCAGGTGACAAGGTGTCACAGGAGGGCACGCCATGCGCTGGGGCAAAGGGAGGCCGCGGCTGGAGCAAAATCGCCCGGCTGCCCATTTTGCCCCGAGGAGCGGGATAAGGTGGCTCCCAGACATGCACCTTGGGCAGCGGTGCGTCGCCGGCGCGATGGCTGCGGGAGGAACCTTTCCCGGACAGCAGGAGACTGTCTCCTGCATCCTTCCAAGGGGGCTCTTTGCCCTCATGTCTCTGTAGGTACAGTTTGGTTTTCTTTAGTGCTTACTCGGGATAAAGGTCTTTGGTTTGAGCGACAGGAGCTCTAAGATTTGACTTGCACAGTACAGGCACTAGGAGCATCCTAAGCTCCCTTCTAGGAACACGAGCAGTTGCAGGGTATCCGCACCGGCTATTTGGACAGTTACTAATAGTGTGAGCAAGGATCTGATTTACTGCTGGCTTTTCTAGCAGTTTGAAAACTACATGAGCACCTGCTGCTCTCACACCATTAAGCATATGTCCCACTTCCCTTGGGAATTCTCAGCTTTGCTTTGATATTTCTACTTTCCTTTTCGAAAGGCCAAAAGCCCAAAGAAAAGCATACTTCAGTTAACCAGGAAGAGGTGCAATTTTGGTTTAATTTCTGGCTGAATTCTCCTTCAACCAGTTAACTTGTCCTGCAGCGTGCTAACACTTTTCCACAGACACATCCATGAGAAAGCTCTGTGCCCCCTCAAAGGCTGATTTCCAAAGAAACAGGTTCACTCCACCACCACTGTTGCAATTCCACTAACAGAATGGCAAAAAATAAGCAAAAACATCCAAACCACTAGGGCAGCCTGTGATGAATTAAAGTCATTACTTAAGTAAAAACTCTCTGGAGCTGTTTTTGGGGTGGGTGCACTGCAAGGACCTCTTCCTCAGACTCAGCTGGCCAGGGCAGGCAGCACAGCAGGTTGCAGCCCAGGTGTGCTGGAAGCACTGATGACTCTCATTCATGTAATGGTAAAATTAATTGGAATCAGTGAGACTACAGTGAATAATAAATCAGCTCACTGGAGGAGCATCTAAAATAAGCTGTTACCAAAATAATCTGTAGTTTTCAGTGACTGTGTAACTTGAAACCTAACAACTATAAAGTCAGTCCCTTATTGGATTTTTTTTTTGGAGGAGGAGGAGCAAGCAGGGAACACTCCAGGCTAGCCACACTAGTATATTTTCTAAACATTCGTAATTTGATTCAATTTCATTTTCACACTACTTCTTTCCCCATTTCAGGCCATTACACTCTTACAAACAAGTCATTTATATATTATTCACATAATTGTCTCCACCCAGAACAACTACTGCTCTGGAGTAACTTCATGACCAAGAACAAGTGTTTTAAAAACAAAACATGCTTTGTCTAAAAAGGTAAATTTAAAAAGCGGAAGCATTCGATCCTTATCTTCTGAATGTTTGATAGTATTTTATGCTTCAGGGAAATACTTTTACTGCTCTGTTTTTTTAAGGTGTGCAAAACAAACCAAAAAACCCAACCATAACAGCAACAGAAATGCCCTAACCTAGCTCAAACCACCCACAATTTTAAAGGCCAAATTGATCCTGGAGCTCGTTCTTTACATACAGACCCTTCTTGATCCATGGCTCACCGACTACGCAAGACAGTGCAGCCCATTCCTCCTGGCTAGCACATCCTCCTTCAGCATGGCTTATTTTGTTTGTTTTGGGGTGGTTTGTTTTGGTTTGGTTTTTTTCCCCTTTCCAGTTTAAAGCATTTCCATATCAGCAGTAAGTCCTAAGCCAGCAGAAACCATGTGCTTGGGACAAGACATGATCAATCAAGGAGCTGGCCTTTTAGCACATTAGCTAACAGAACACTGTGATACCTTTAGCCAACAGAGTGAAATGCCTTTTGACTATAAATAGTTGTTTTTGAGCAAGGGGGCACTTTTTGGTCTAGCTATTTTTTGGGTATTGTACAGTCTTATTTAAAAACTACTGTTTATAGGTGGGTCTGGGAACTAGAGGGCTAGAGATCTTTGAGAAACCACGGACAGCAGATGTTTCAGTACTCTCTTTTCTATATGGCAAGCCCTAGAGACCTGGGCTTACTCTGCAAACAGGTTTTTTAGCAATCAAGTTTTAATATCAAATTAAATCTTCATTAAAAAAAGCTATCACAGAAACGGTTTTACACCTGAGCATATTTTAAAATGCCATTTTACTTCATGGGATAAAAACAGTGAGGCTTTATTTTTTTTTTTCCCCTCTTCCTTTTTTATTTTAGTTTTGGTCAAAAACTTGATGGCCTTTTCCAGGCAAAAGAGCTTTTAGATGTTGTAAGAATTTTGCGTACGTAAAGAGAGAGTGGGGACCTCAGCATTTGCCAGTTGGGTAGTAATAGCCACCCCTAGAGAAAGTGGGGGGGAGAAAAGGAGAAGAGCAAAAAGCAAAAACAGACGCTTAGTTTTATGTACTTTTCTACTTGCATCTCTTCTGTCCGTAGTGCAGACTCCATGTCATACCCTCGTATAACATGTAAAAATGAAATGGTGTACATAATAAATAAAATTATTTATTTTATGTGTATTTTTAGCTTAACTGTAAACTGAAAAAAAAGCATTTAATTTTTTTCCCAGAAATGTAAGCCTATTGAAATTCAAGGTGTTTCTACCTTTTCAGATGTAACATTTCCAGCTGCCTATTGATAATAAACATTTATGAACAGCAATAGATCTGACATTTCATAGTTTTTTAAGATCGTATTCACCACAGAATTCTCAAGGGCTGTCAGTGGTCAGAGGAGCACTTAAGGGCTCCAATTCTAGAACAACTTATATTGGTATTTACATAAAAAAGACACAGCACAGCTTATCTACAATGAAGTCGGCCACCCAAATTGGAGCGAGCGTTCACAGCCAAGAGCTGAACAACACCTGGCTATGGGGAAAAAAAAAAAAACCAAAAAACCAAAACCACAACCCCAAAACATTCATTATATCCTGTCTACAACAGAAAATAGCAAACCACTGGAAGTGTTGGTAAATAAAATGCACCGCATGAAGGCAACCACTCCTGTACAAAGAAGTCTAAGTGTAACTCCTTTTTAATTTGCTCCCCAAAGGTATCTTCTATGAGCACAACTACATCACCACACTGCAATATACAGCAATATAGGTAATAGTGTAAAAGAGTCATTAAGCAACAACATATAACTGTATTTATGTAATTTGCTCACGTAAAGCTGTCGTCCAGGCAAATCTCATTAAAGCACTGGAGGCATGCAGATACATTTCAAAAGGTTTCCATCAACTACCAAAGGCTCTTGGTCAAGCCTCCAGTAAAATAAGAGTTTCCTCAAGTTAAACAATGGCAGTATCCCTTTCCTTTAAATGCAGAAGGCTTCTGCACAAAAGAGACAATGTGGACACACACAGAAATAAACACAGTCCCTGCCAAAAGCTGGAGCAAAGCCCAGCACCACAGTGATCCACAGCTACAGAATTTTAAATACCCACATAAAGACAGAAGGCTACTTTTTTTTTTTTTCTTAAGAGAAAAGGACATTTCAAAGTTGCATGTGTACATTCCCACTCACATCAGAAAGCCTAAAAGTTCAAAGTTAAGGCACCCCAAATCCCCAGCTGGGCTTCCTATCCCAGAAACAGGAACCAAACTGCACCTGAAAATGACTTCCATCCCCTCAGCTGTCCCTGCAGAGGCAGACAGATGTGCTGCAGCAGAAAATACCAGATTTGACCAGGGAGGTGGGAGGCAGGGGAAGAAGTGTTGCAATGTATTTTATCTCCTCTTACTTGTACTTCCTGAAAAGTAATACAAATCACGCATTCACATAATCACCACAAACATTAGCACTAAGATTTTGTGCTTTCAACTATGATACATATTTAAAAAGTACTGGTTTAAGAAGTCAGAAACCATAGTTTTAGATTTGATTGGAAAATGCAAATAGGCAGGGTAGGGAACAGGAAAAATATATAAAGGAAAGGGTAGAGGGAGTTAGATGGTCCATTAATTTCATCATTAGAGGATATTTCACTTTCTCTTAAAAAAAACATTTTCTCTCACACAACGAAGTTGAGCAGTCATCACAGCTATAAGAACAGAATGACATTTATCTTGGGGTAAACCCCAGCACCCCGAAGCTAGCGGCAAAATGTTCACCTGTTGCAGGGAAGGCAAGATTTAGCATCTGGAATAAAAGCGCTACCGTAAACTGAACCCAACACATAAAAACTCCCTGTCAGGACTCAGGCACACGTTCCTGTTCCTGCAGATCACCACACTGGCGGAGATGACTAAATTGCAGTAGCTGCCTGTGTACATGCTCTCAGCCTATGGCTCATACTGGCTGAACTATTTCATACTTGCCGCAACTGAGCTGACTGTGAAATCTGGTAAGCAGCAGTGACTTGATCATGTGTAGGAGTTTCTAGATACAGGCCTACCCTGCAAAATCTAAACTCTGATCTTATTTCAAAGCTATAAAGCCCTGCTTCAAGAGCTTTATCTTCCTCCCTTATGAAAAAAGCAGTTACTTGGAAGTCTGGGTCTGGATTTGTATGTTGAATATCTTCCATACATAATGCAGTCTTCTATGGTGTAATTTTATAAAAGAGAAAGGTATCCAGCAGCACTGCAGAGGGAACACTGGAAGCTAAGAGTAAAACAAAACAACTGAGCTAGAAAAACAACTTGCTGTAAGAATCAGTTTGGTGTTCTTATGTGACCAAGGGGAAAACAGAGCACAGGAGCAACAGCCGGTGATAGCCCAGCAGGCTAACGCTGCTGGCAGGCAGAATCGGCGTGGTTTTTCTCTACAGTATTTATAATAATTATCTTCAATAACAGATGGATTTTACAATTCAAAAGACTTCAGAAAAACACTCATCCCTCTGGCAAACAGCAGTAACGTAACGGGTGTTAACACACAGAGACTAAAGCAGGACCAGCGATACCCCGGCTGCGGGGGCAGGCTGTGCGGCATGGGACAGAGGAGGAGTGGGGTACGCACCAGGAGGGCAGCGCTCGCAGCCTGACTGCAACAGGGCACAGGCTTGGCACCTCCTTTGGTGCAAGACCCAAGCACCTCTGCCAAAATACCATGCTTTTACTTTACCGTGTAGCAAGCGGTGCTCAGAGAACAGAAGTACGCTCTGGCATCTGGAGACCTGCAGGCAAACGCGGCCAGACCGAAGCCTGCTCCTTCTAAGGGCAGAAAGATTTGCAGCAGTTTAGAAGAGTGACAAAAAGACAAGAAGCTCACACCCCAAAGCACAAGAACTGTGGTTGATCACTGCTTCTTTCATCCTGCGGCTTCAGAAAAGGCTCGTCTCTGAGGCTGTTTATAAGGGCTACGAAATCAGAAGTGCTCACATCTGAAGAGAGCACACTGTGGCACTGCCAGCTCATGGATCCTTCCTGCACATCCTTCAGGTGTTAATTTAATTTGAGCCCCTGCCTTTCATATATAAAAACATGGTGTGGAAAAGAAGGCGGCGAGCATGACTAGCACAGACTTGGCTGCACGACTCTTCTGTTCTCCCTTTCAAAGGCTGAAAACCCATCCACAAAAAATAAAGAAAAGTGAAAAACACATTTCAGGATCAAATCCTTGCTTTAAAACTTATTATGCAACATACCTCAAGAAGCCCAAGAAAGAAAAAAAAAGTCTGAAGGAAAATAATTGTTCCCAATAGAAATCAATACTCATGGATTTTTTTGTGCTTCTATTTAAAGATAAAATATGCTTATAGCTGCAAGCTATATCCCACTACCCCCATTCATGACAATTCTGCTGGGCATGAAAAACCCAGAGCATTAGGGTGGTACCAAATTGTAACAGAGCAATAATCAAACCGTGTGCCAAAGTAAACAAGTCTGGATGATCACCAGGCTGACGCTGGGTTCCCCACAAAAAAAAGACCATGAGCCCACATCTTGGCACCCGCAGACCACGCATACACCGCCCTCCCCCCCAAAATAACCCCTCTCAAACCCCCAGAATTCTGTGTAATTTTGATGTGAATTATCTTATAGCCTTTCAAGAGGCAACTGTTTTGTAGCAATTAGCCACCAGAACACTTAACCACAAAACTAGGAATATTATCAGTACAGGGATGCTGCAGCCAGACATAGTAATTTCTAGATGAGGAAATGGCTGACGTATGAAGCAGGTTAGCTGTTTTAGGTAGAGCTGTGGCTTTTTTAGCAGCTGCTTTAGTAAGTGATGTAGAGCTATTGTAGTGCAACACAACTCAGGAAAGCAGAATTCAAAAGAAAAGACTCCAGCATTCACTTAAATTTCTGTACAATTCTAAGCTCTTTTGCTGTTAGTAAGAAAGTAGCACTCCCTGACCTAGGGAGAGCGTGCATCAACCAGCTCCAGGACATGCTGCTAACTGTTCCCCACAGCCCCTGCTTGCTAGTTCAAAAAGTTAATTTTGAGCCTAAACAGCCCTGGCAAAAATACATCTATCAATTCACAGAGGTACCTGTGTGTATCAAATCCATAAATAAGTTAATTGGCCACATATTACATACATTATTATATCAATTAATGCAATTTTCCTGTATATCAAAGTGGCCAACACGGCCATGATAGCCATAGCTAATGCTGAATAATCCAGCTACTAGAAGGGTAAGCAAAAACATGCAAAAAACTTGACTCCATACCAGAATTATCAGTCAGTGTTTCCAATTAAAAAAAAGTTGACTTCAGGATACAAACTAATACCAGAAGAGACGAGACCAACACTTAGCTAGAATAACCATTTGTATAGAAAAAAGCAAGGCTGTCTCAGTGACAGCAGAAGAAAGGAGGCATTATTCATAGCTAAAGCCTGAAAGTAGAAGATACTGACTTCGGTGCTTGACAGCAGCTGTTTGGGATATGACAGATGGCACTCGTGACTGATGCGGAAACACACTTCATGACTCCACCATGGAAACTGTACTTCTTGAATCTGTTCTACTTTAAAGTTCATAAAATAAGTCACATGCTTTACTGGTCCCTTTAAGAGGTTAGTCTAGTAAATGCTTTTTCAGAGAAAGGAGAAAAAAAATCCAGTAGGAACTTCTCCCTTTTCTGAGAAATGTCTGGGCAAGTCAAGTGCTCCTCTGGAGGCAGAAATACAACGGCCAAAGTCCTAACTGCCACCAATTACTTTGTTCTGTTTGGGTTTGGTTTTGTTTGTTTGGTTTTTTAAACAGCACAGCAGCTCATAATCAAATTTGCTATTTGGGTGTCATTTTCATCATGCTTTGACTTTCTACCTGGCTCCTCCATCTTGAAAAGCCATTATTAAATTGCCAAGTTAAACGTACAGCAATTAGAGATTTGAGGAGACAAACCAAAAGCCAAGCCTGCAACCCTCCTGACAGAGGATTATATTACCACCTTCTCTTATGAAAGGAAAAAAAAAGGTCTCAAGAGTTTTAAGGAAATAGGATCAACACCAGAAGTGCTGCATGAATTTAAGATAAAATTGTAAGGAGTCATTTTTTCCTATGTTTCTGCTTACATGATTACTTACAAGGGATACTGAAGGAAACCTACTTTTTCCCCCCTCCCAATTCTGCAGTCAATCACCTTTTCACCACCACACACACACAAAGAAAAAAAAAAAAGAAGAAATCACTAAACAGTAGTATGGGCCCATAGAGTTGATTTCAACTTTGGCATATGGCAATTGTGCCACCATCTGAAGCTACCAACTTAACCTCTTTATCTAAAACAGGCTATGTTTGAATTTGGAGGACTCAAAATTCCCTACAAGATCTGTCAGGCATAGCTTTCAAAATCCAGCTCAGACACCCAAATGCTGAAGTCATGTGAAAGTCAAGAAGATTTGTTAAATAAGGGTCTTTGCTCCTTTCAGTGCCTCTGGCACTGAGCCGGCATAACCCACACTGGTGCCCTTCTCTGTTAGCCCAGGACAGAGCTATGCCACCATGATGCCCCCAGGACTGCAGGCAGAGCCCAACTCGCACCCGGTCCTTGTGGATTTTGCACGTACAGAGCAAGTTTCTATCAAGGACAGAGCCTTTGCAGACAGTCATTTGAAAGAACTGCAGTTCACATGCACAGACTAAATGTTTTCTTCCTAAACTTACCAACAAAAACACAGCTAGAGTTTTCCACTGCGCCTCCTTCTCACGCTGAAAGCTTTTGCTACTTTCTCATAGAAGGCTGAAGAAGCCTTACCCCACACAAGACAACGACATTTCTTTGGCCCAGGCTGTCAGATGTCCAACCATCAGAAACGTAACCTGCCAGTGATAAATGACCACTCGTTTTCATGTGTTCAATGCTTTTATTTTGTGCTGTCAGTGCAAATTAAACACCAAGACTACCACCACTTGTGCAACAGCTTTCACAAAACAAATTACAAACATACAGCAATATACAACAGACCAAAACAGTAGTCTTACACTTTCAAGAGTCACAAAACCTACGCAGAATGAAATTAGACAGAAGAAATACAGCTATTACAAATATGTGACCGCTAGTGGCAAAGAAGCTTTGTTTTGAAAAATCTGAGAAAGCCAACCTATTTCAAACACTTTCATCCTCTAACAACCCTGTGCCCAATTTCTACCTGTAGTTGTAATGGCAGCCTATTTCAGTGCTTAAACAAGAACCAGGTGTCTCAGTGTTCCAGTGCAACCCCTCACAGAGGTACATGATGCAACATTCCTTTAGTGATAGCATATGGTTTTTACACATATTTTATGTAGTCAAAACCAAGCTTTGTGTTCCCTGCACTACAGTTTGTGTATGTATACTCTTTTCCTATGCTTTCCTATGTAATCGACTAAAACAACATCTTGTCAAGTCAACAATCACTAGCATAAACCTAAAGAGAAACATGAAATTTGAATGCAGTTTAATCAACTGAACCAGCCCACCAAGACAGGGTAGCGTTTACAAAACAGTATTAACACACAGAGTTGACAAACAAGATACAAGAGAAACCAAGGGCAAGAAGTGAGCTTATAGCTCCCAGATTTACATTCCTTGAGGCACATCATGAGGTGCAGGGTTAGGTGAGGCAATATAGCTGACCTGGTGCAGCGGTCCAGAACTTACAGCATTAGCAATTTGTGGAGAATTTCCATACGGTGCATTTACTGGATGCCAGGCACTAATATAGCGATAGGCAGGTACTAAAGAATCAAACCCAGGAAGAGATTGCTGGCTGAAGGGGTCCGACACGACTGGGTAATATACTGGCCCGTAGGACAGGGGTGGAGGCTCTGCATTTTGAAAGTTACCTTAAAAGAACAGAACAAAATACACACACACACCATATTTTACCATATCTATGGCCTTTTTTATGCAGACTTGCATTACCATGAACACAGCATTACTGTGGTGGCCAAAACGGAAAAGCCATTTAGATGACAATTTTATGCCCATGTATGTCCCTTCTAATGGAGGGGTCAAAATCATTTTGGGTTCCAAGTTACAACTAGAGGACAAACTTGCTCATCTTCTCACTAAACCCTGTTCCAAGAATTGCTTAGCTGCCTTCTGCTTTGGAGCGTCAGCTTTCAAGACAAACTCAGATAGAGAGCTAATATATTTTTTCCCTGTTTGATCTCTGACCATATGACACTAATCTATGCAAAAGAACCACCCTAGCTGAGCAGGCGGAAGCATTAGCAGAGCAATAAGCCTGTATGCCTCTGAGCAACAGTTTTGTTATGATGCACTCCTTTCCAACAGTTTGCCATGTTCCATAGATTTTAATGAGCTAGGCATCTGACCTTTTTGACATCTTTTTCCTCATTTAATACAATCATCCTGTTTCCTGCCAAGCGGATCTACAAGCTTGCTACAAAGCCACCCGGTGAAACTAAGTCTTGCTGTAAATCTTATGCACAGTAAGAGACACAGCTAGCAATAATGGCTACACAAGAGGTAACAGCTCAGCACGCTGAGCCTAAAAACAAGGCTTGCAACATCTTCCTTTTAAAAATTGCCCTGGAGCTGAAGTACCAGTGCTCAGTGCTTGCCAAAACTCAACTCCCTCCTTTAAATACAGGCATTCTGTTTTGATACCATCACTATTTGCTTATCAGTAAGCAAAGAGATTCCTTCACAGTTTTAGACAGAGTTCCCCTAAGTTAAAGGTAGCGTACCTAGTACAGGTCTAGAAAGGATTACTACTTCCCTTTTATGGCTTTAGAAAGCCCTTTACACATTGGTGGCTACACCAGTGACTCCGCCATACTTCAAGTAGTACCACAGATGGCAGAGGAATTTGTGTTAACCCCTTACAAGGTGTACTCTATGTCCTCCCAACCTCACGCTTCCTACAGGAAAGCAAAGCTGCAGGCAAGCAGCTCCTATGGAGCAGTCATGCTCTGAAAACCTGTTCCCTCACTTCTCATTAGTTGTGTCTGTGGTATAACACTTAAATACTAACCATTTGCAGGTGCTTCCAAGGGAACGTGGTGGATTTCAGTTCGCCCAGCATCAGTGTAGACCTGAGGTACTGACTGATCTAGGACAGGAGCTGGCTCAGCATATGCTGGATAAACTTCCACAGGCGATGGTGGCAGCGCTGGCTGTACATACACCATGGAAGGCCAATAGCTCTGATGATAATACTTGGAGAAAAGGAAAAAAAAAACAACCCACAAGGTCATGCATACAACCACATACTCTCCATCCCTCCTCCAAATCACTGCTAGTTTCAGATCTAAAGCTCCCAAGAAGTGCATTTTTTCCTTCCTAGCCCCTTAAGATACTACACATACCAAAGCAACCCAATACTGCCTACCAGAAAACATACTGCAATACCTGCAGCAATAGCCACCTCAGTTCCACATTGCTGTTGTGTCAGAAATCTTCACAGAGAAAGATTCCCACCTATCAACTTTGTCATATTCAAAGACATTTTTCTTATTTCTTCAATTGAAGAAGCTGACATTACTTCTTTTACTGCCCTGAGCAGCAGCAGCACTGACACTGCATATGACTGCTGGTGCAGAGACAACTCTTCAGCAGAGCAAGAGGTCACAGAACATGGAGAAATAGCGCTAACCAGTCTGAACACTGTTGTACAAGTCCTAGAAGACTCAAACCACACACGTCTAAATGGTCTTTGATGTCTTGTCTAGGTACACACCTTTTCTTAAGAATGGCTTGGGTTCCTCCCTTATCTTGAGGGAAAAAACAGTATTTATCCACCATTCTCCACAAAAACAAAAAAAACCCACCACCACAACCCAAAGTAAAACAACTAAACACACATACTAATGTGCTTCACTTCCCAAGCCGTTAATCTCCACCAAGCAAGCCTATATGTATTAATAGTCAAGTGCACAGGATGTACATTTAGCACGCTTGGAAGTCTTAAATACATCAGTACATTTGTCAAGAAAAACAGTTTTGAGAGGCAATTTTTTATACTCATTTTAAAAGCACTTACTTGCAATCCCAGATTAAAATAATACCGCAAGACCTTCGTATCTGAAAGGAAAGGTTATGACATTAAAGAGCAGAAGAGCATAAACCAAGAAGCAAAAGAAATTTACACACATTAAGAGCATTTTATTTTAAGTTACTCTTACTCAGTGAATAAGTGAATGAATGAATTTTAGCACTACTTTTCTTTAAAGTTGCAAGGGTAAAGAATACATCTTGAATATAAATAGTTGTTAAACCTACTTTATCTTTTTCAGTTAATCCAGTTAGCTATTTGTGCAATAGTAGAGCATTTGTCTGACCAACTTACTATCAAACTTCAATGATTACATTAGCTTTAATTTAACGTTTATTCATCTTGATTACTCAAGTGATAATTGTCAGTGTTGTTACAAGTCTCCCCTGTCAAAGCAACGAGGACTTAAGCAACTCTGGCTTCCTATTAAGGCTGCATTTTTAGAGGAAAAAGTATTTTATCAAATAAGAATTTGATTATGAGCCCCTAAATCAAGTTGACCACTACAAGTACTCCCTCCTTTCCTCACTACAGAAATGAGAAAGGGTTTGGGAGCACACAGACAGGCAGGAGCAGCCTTCTCATACACGAGTGACAATCCACCCCCAATGTATACGCATTAGATACACACTCTGCATACATATTGCAAATACCCATACGGGGCTGGCATGCGAGGCAACAGGCCAACTCCATGGAGGCTCCAGCTTCACACGGTTTCTGGCCAGTGTGAAGTCTGGCTCTGCCACTATCTCCATCTTCAGAGCTTTGCTGAACAATGACCACAGAGATGTGTCATATGCAGCAATCCTAAGACCTTCTGACCTAGTTCTGGGGTCCCCCCAGTTGTCCTATCAAGTCAGAAAATGGAGGAGGGGGAGGAATAAGGAATATATTCCCTCCTTCCCCTTCCTCACAAGGGTACTCAGTTCCCTGCTTTCTTGCAAGCAGTCTTTTACTTCTGCCTTCCATGAACTGAATAATTTGCCCCCAGGCAAATACATGACATGCTGAGAAGCAATCCCAGATGTATGGACGAACCTTGAAACCACTATCCAAGAACAACAGGGTTTTGAACTTGGAAATACATTTCCAACTGTCCAAAAACAGTGAAGCAGTTTTAAACCTTTAAAGTTGACCATTGAAAAGAAAAAAAGAGAGCACATTTTAACCCTGTGACACAGTTCTGGAACTGTGCACAAGAGACATTGTTGATTTCTCAGATTCAAATACTCAGATTCAAATACAGATTTGTTTTAAATGCTCAGGGAGAGCAAGTCACCTATTCCACAGCAGTAGGTTTGCACATGCATGCACACGCGCAGACTTTGCTTTAGTACTGCTGGGAACTGAAAGGGAAAGCAGGGAGACAACTCAAAAGGAGCAAGCCACTAAGGGCTTCAACTTAGCAACACCTTCAGAGTTACCATATATACCATCTTCTTACCACCTACCCACTTCCCTCTAGACCAGGGCCTTGGCTCCACATTGCTCCCCTGTCCACCCATCTACTATGCATGCACACTTTCCCAGCTGCTCTTCTACGCATCATATTTTGCTTCAGATAGGCACAGCAACAGAAATGCAAATGGCCAGTCTTGAAATGCACGAGGATTTGCTCCTCTGTGGCTGCTGCCAGTTCTCAACTCTTCTACTGTTCAGCAGCATATCTGATCAGGGCAACAATCCATGCAGCTATTTTAGGAAGTGCACACAGATCCTTCCTTACATCTAACAGCTGTAAGCTTACTCCTGAAAGTGCTGGTGATTGGCTATGATGCTGACCAGTCAGTAAAATATTAAAAATAACCCAAAGGCTAACACAAATGCCAACTTCTTAGTATCTAGCTGAAACTGCATCCATGTTTGGAACAAGTTGTTGTGGGTTTTGGTTTTTTTAAAAAAAATCTGATCTCATTCTTCAATTGTTTATGCAAATCTATGCAAAACAAGCATAAGAGCCGAATGAAACAGCTGCTTCATAGCAGCAATGATAACAGTACAAAGGAGAGCTGGGAGACTGAAGTGACAAACTGATACTGGAAATACTGACGTCTGTGGAATGCTGGAACAGAAGCCAGTACAGTAGGAGACCAGTTTTTGTTTATATTCCTCTTTTAGATGTCTAGAAATCAAGTCAATCTTCGCTAAAACATGACTACCTTATGAAGCAATAGCTAAGCCAAAAAAGTGAACTACCCCAACATGAAAACATAAAGACCATGTTGACTACTTATAAAAATCTCATCTCACAATGCATCAGGACAAAAATCATGATAGAATTTTTACTGTGCTGATGGGAAGCTCTGGTCAACCCTGAGCACTACTGCAGTCTCTGGAACACAGTAATATCAAGCGGTCTTTTATCAACAGCTCCTTCAAGTACAAGGGAGCAGGCAAGGGTAGGACACCTAAGGTCACCAAGTTAATAAACATGTTTCACAAGCCCTAAGATCCATTAAAAAAAAGATCTCAGAGACTGTGAAAACTGGAACAAATGCAGATGTACCAAGTAACACTAAGGCACAGGGCAGGGTTTCCTCCCAAGTCCAGGACTTCAGCCTGTTGACAAGTCATACCCCCCACCTATACCATGCCATCTCCAGCTAAGTGCACAGAACTCTAGGTCAAGTGTACCCACATACTTTACCCCACACTACTCCAAAGCTTCTGGATTTCTTAACTTAAAGGCCATAGAGATTATACTACACCAAGCAGTGTGTCAACATAAATGCTACATGCAATTCCTTGTTAACTACCAACCTGAAAATCCTTAACAAAATTTCTAGAGTCTATGCCAAGAAGAATATGGCCAGTATTATGTGGAGTGACTCAGCTGAAGAGCTACAGGCAGGGTCTGAAGAGGTTATTAATCCACATCCACTCCAGATTCTTGTCAGTACACTTAACACCCAACCCTCCTAAGTGCTGAGAGCCTCAGTTAAGGGCATTCAACTAAAGCTGAAAACCATTAACACTGATGTGCGCATAGTATCATCTAGAGCAATACTAATGCAGCAGGGAAGTGTAAACAGAGTATTCAAGATTAACAAAACCATGAATTGAGAGCACCTGCAAGAGAGCAGAGTTACTACAGACCACATTAGCAGTACCTGTGAAAGCAGCACACGGCCATAGTGTTTTGGAACCTGCCTTTCTCCAGATCGACTTCTGACAAGACAAGCATGTTACATGGTAAATGCAGCTAAAAGACTCCATACCATTTCAGCCCAAAGTTCTTCTGCAACCTAACAGATGTAGCTACCTGAACTGTAGATACCAAGAGCAGCTCTACCTTACCCAAAAGTAGCCCTCTAGGATTAGTACATTGAGGAAAGGCCCACAGAGGGACAACAGAGCTACTTTAGATGGCAATACGTCAAATGAAGCATGAAAACATTTTGCATTACTAAAACACTTTATGCTCCATCTTCAAGTAACAGATTTTGGAATAAAAGCCAAAAGCTTTACAGTCTGATGCAATAAAAGCTGCAACTGCCATATACCTAAAATGCAGTCAGTTACAGGGATGTTTGGGGTTTTTTTGGGGGGAGGTGGGGAGGAAAGCAAGTCAGGCAGTTATAGCAAAACTACACTTTTCAAAAGAGTGTAAAAAGGAACACTTGGATTTCACAGACCCTACATATATGCAGCCAGTTCATTCCCCCACTCACCCATGAATGAAAAACTACTCTCTACACCAACAGAGAACATGGGAGATTCAGGAACTTGAACTAAAAGTAGTTAAGTCTGATATAACCATGTCATCTCCTGTATCTATAGATGGCTGTTAGAATAAGCCAGCTATGATACACAGACTTTCAACATACCCAGTGTATGGGGGGGGGGGGATATTTTAAAAGTTTATGTATTTCAACCAATGTGCAGAGATATACCTACTACTTCAACAGCAAAAATGTTAACAGACAGCCAGTTTTGCACTGCTGCTCTTCAGAGTAGGCTACAGCTTACCTCTAGCTTGACCACACTACTGACAAAAATAGCTTCCCCCCATGCTCCCTGCCAGAGGAGGGACACAACCAACACACAGCCAACAATCCTTATCAGTTAAGACAAGACACTGTGGCACACAACAGTTTTATCTGCCTCTCGAGATGTGTGCAGCGATGCAATGGTGGCACGCTTGGGCCTCACAGCATTCTCCACCTAGAGAAAAACAAGTCACATAGCATAATAGCAAGCAGTACTGTTATTCCTGTAGCTGAGAGGCACTTAACTTGCAATAAGGACAGCAGACAGCTTGATCTTTGGGTTATTAAAAAAAAACAAACCAGCTCTGTGAATAACAGGGTCTGTTTATGCCTTGTCAGCCATAAACATGGCAGAATAAGGGAATAAATTAATAACAAAAAAAAAATCAAATATGTATATGCCTGTTGCACTGCCTACCAAGCTTGGCTGTCTGATGCAACCTTGCATGGTATGCTGATATTCTTAAGTTTTAAGAGCAAGTTGACCGACAATTACCACTTTCAAAATGAAGTCCACATTCAGCTGACAAAGCTGAAAGCTGTTTCTGAGCTGCTTTGCTGGTTGGTACTATGTTGGTCTTTGCACACTTGTTGCTTAATAGCTGAAACATACCACAAACACTGTCATAATTGATGCCCGTATACAAAAAAGGCTAGGCACCCAAGGAACAATACACTGTATCCCTGCTTTTTGATGCCACAAAATGAGATCTTGGAGCCCTACAGGAAAACACCACAATATCCCACTGAACTGTGCAACAGCACGACTGTATAAATACACAGTTGTTGTCTAAAGCTGCAGCCATCACATATTTGAGTCCAATATGAACTTGCTATTCAGAACTGGGAATTAAAACATTTTTAGCATAAGCATCCATATTATTTCGCACTCCCTGCGAGCTGCAAAGAGCCATTTCTTCTCACTAGAGGTATTCTGTTAAGTTTCCATGGAGAACACAAGTCAGAAGTGTGCTGAAGAGCAGCAGTAGTAAAAGCATAAAATACCATCATTACCTCGAGGTAGATCACTGCCACTGGGATCACAAGAGTAAGGTGGAAGAATGGCACCAGCCTCTCCCATCTCACTGACTGGAGGAAGAGGAGCTGAATAAACTGGGAATGGCATCGAAGAAACTGCTACAATTAGAAGGAAACAAAAGTCAAGTCAAATTTGCAATGGCATGTCAAATGAGCAAGATGCTAAGTCACAGAATTAACCATGTACTCCTTTGTCATCTCAGTGCCCCTAAATGCAAGCTTTAACACATTTCTCTTTAGTAATCACTTCAAAAGAAGTCCAGAAGAAATTTTAAAACTAGATGGGAAGTTTTCAGTCTCACAAGCCTTAACGGTATGGCTATCTGCAAGCTTTATATTCCAGTTAAGAATAAATGTCTTTTTCAATCATTTCTCCATACTAGAAGGCAGGCCAGACTTTCCTTACGTAACTGTCTGTCTTGGAACAACAGGGAACAGACTAATCACTTTAAGTCATCAGAAGCATGACAATAAGCCCACAAAAACACGGGAAGGTTCAAGACATGTCAGGCCACAAATATTTTGGACAGACTACTGTTAAATATTCATAAGTGGTCCACACCTCTAACACACCAGTAGGTTATTTGTAATGGCATCAGCAAGCAGACAGCTTAGAAACTGTGCTGACTAAACTCTCATGCAAAGCAGAAAGAAACAAGCCAAGGAGAAAAACGGAAAAGAAAAAGGGAGACGGAGTTAGGCAGAAGTGAAGGTGGAGGGTTTTTTGGATGCTAAATGAAGAGTTACAGAAGACATAAAAAGTCCTTTTTCTAAGAAGGGAAAAATCATTTTTTCTTAACAGACATTTCACAAGAACGACATAGATACAGCATTTCAGGTGACAAGTGCACCATGTGACAAACCACAAATTTGATCTCCTTGCATAGAAGTAACTAAGCACAGGTGCTAACTAAGGGGCACAAAATTGAATTGGACATTTGTGTGGATCCTGAACTATTCCAGGCAGTGACGCTTTTGGAAAGGATAGTAAAGCCTCAGGACCAATATCTCAACTCAAGAGGAAAGTTAACTGTAGGAAACGGGGGAAAGGGAGCTGCCATGAACTTTTGCCTTCTGAAAAAGAACTTCCTAGCAAAACAGCTGGCATTGATGGCTAAAGGTGGCAAGGGGGGAACCCAAAGCAGAGACCTCTAATTCCCATGCAAATTCAGGGGCAACTGTCGCCTCCAAAACATAAAAGCAAGAAGTCAGCAGTGAAGTTAGAACTACTAAGTCATTTTCAGACAAAGCAAGTGATTTTTTTTTTTTTTTTCAAAGCCTTTTAACATTTGTCTTGGATAGGTGGGGGAGGAAAGGCGGGGGGGCGGTGGAGAAAAAGATGTAACTGAAAATGTAAGACATCCAAGTTGACAGCCATAGTATGTACACTCTACCTGGCCTCCCTATAGAAAGGGGAGATACTATGACTGGCTGAACTGCTGTTTGTGGGGGAACTGCTGTTGTGACACTGGCTGGACTGGAGGCAGCAGGGTTTGAGGAGAAGCCTGTAGCTGGAGCAGCATAAACACCTGCTGAGGTTGAGATAGCCGTAGAGTTCACCATCACCTAGAAAAGAGTCAGAGTATTCAGCAGGCTGCCTCTACAACTGGCTTTCACAAAGACTACGGAAATATCACACAGTTCAAAAATTCTCACTTCACATAAATGCATTTTGGAAGTCCTAGCTGTAAAGGTAACTATCCCAGTTACCTAAAAATTGGCTTGAAAATACCAGTTTAGAGTTGCAGACACCTGCAAGGCACCTTCCTACCCTCCTGTTTTGCTTATTTATAGGGAATTGTATTCTTTGCTATAAGATGGTATAAGAGGCAGGTAGAGGGACCCCACAAACCGGCACTAACCAAGCGGAATGGTCACCTCTCCAAAGGGCTACCACAATAAAATACTAGATACTACCTTCTGGGGACAGCTGTAGGAAGCCACTCCATCTCGAGGTGACACAGAGACCGGCCCTTCTTCCTAAATGGATTCCAAAGCAAAGCATGGTCCATTTAAGAAGCAAAGAAGTCACAAGGCATACACACACCACACCCCTAAATTTTTTAAATTTATTTACTGATTATACACACACAGAGGACCTTTTGTAACTCAAGTAAAAGCAGTTTTATTCTGACATGCAACAGGGCTGGCTTTCAGCTCTACTGTAGGCCAGTAGGTGACTACAGATTTAGTTTCAGGTTTAAAAAAAAAAAAAAAAATCAGAGGCAAGATCTCTCCAGTCCCACAGTGGAGGAATGACACTAACTGGAATAGGACTTGAAGGGTAGCATGATAAAAGCAAGCGCTGTCTGGAGCAGAAAAAGAAGAAAAGTAAACAGCACTCAAGTACATGCTTTCTCTTTGCAGAAGGGAAGGTGGAAAATCATTTATGTATCTAGTACAATTCATACTGTACTTGCAGACTCAGACAAAAACCTCACCATTTAAGGAGGAAAAGGGGGGTGAATATATAAATGAAACCATCATCCCTTTCTTCCAAAAGAAGTCTCTGACCTACTGTGTTAAGCCTGCATCCAAGGACAGTTTCTATGAAGAATGCCACACACTTCAAGGATTCCTAATCTGAACAGACAGTGACTGAAGCTTACCAAGTTTGCTGTAGGTTCTGCTGAACTAAATACTGTTGCAGTTTCACAGTCAGGATCTGGAGGACATAGGCAAAATTATTTGAAAAGAGTAGCATTACATCTCATCCTTCAGAAACTTACAAAAACGTCATAATGACAGCATTACATTCACCAAGTGTTCTATCACTAAAGACTAAAGTTTTACTTACCTGGAGGTGCATAGATATATTCTTCATGAAATTTCCCTACAAGGGAGAGAACAGGAAGCTTTGATTTGGGGCAGGGAGGAAAGCTTAAAGCTGAAGTTACCACAATTACATTTCAGTGCATCCATTAATAAGCTGCTTTCAGTATCATCTTGTTTTGTGCAGAAAAGGTAGAGAAACACTCAAAATATGTTCATTTCATTATTCCACCAAGCGTCAAGGTTGCCATTACCAAATTTACACCATGCATTTTTAATCAGCAACTTGGCTCATGTCGTGGTTTAACCCCAGCCAGCAACTAAGCACCACGCAGCCACTCACTCACTCCCCCCCCATCCAGTGGGATGGGGGAGAAAATCAGGAAAAAAAGTAAAACTCGTGGGTTGAGATAAGAACGGTTTAATAGAACAGAAAAGAAGAAACTAATAATGATAACACTAATAAAATTACAACAGTAGTAATAAAAGGATTGGAATGTACAAATGATGCGCAGGACAATTGCTCACCACCCGCCGATCAACACCCAGCTAGTCCCCGAGCACCGATCCCCCCCCCCACACTTCCCAGTCCCTATACTAGATAGGATGTCGCATGGTATGGAATACACTGCTGGCCAGTTTGGGTCAGGGGCCCTGGCTGTGTCCTGTGCCAACTTCTTGTGCCCCTCCAGTCTTCTCGCTGGCTGGGCATGAGAAGCTGAAAAATCCTTGACTTTAGTCTAAACACTACTGAGCAAGAACTGAAAACATCAGTGTTATCAACATTCTTCGCATACTGAACTCAAAACATAGCACTGTACCAGCTACTAGGAAGACAGTTAACTCTATCCCAGCTGAAACCAGGACAGCTTGCTACAGACCTACACAATCACAAGGGTGATGGCGTAGCAAGCGTAAACTGAAGGGACACATTTCTATCAGACAGCGAAGAAAAATAATGTGCTCACAGGCATGTTCAAAGCTCACAACAAAACAGACATTTAGGACATACAAGGAACCTGCTTTGACAATCAAAAGCACACTGAAAGTCTTCTAAACCTGTCTCTTTACCCACTAATCCTTTAAGAACTCACCATTTTCACTTGTTTCTTCTTCCTCCTCAGAGGAATTCAGGCTCTGCTTGTTAGGCGGAACAGAGTTTGGGCCTCTCCTTGCTACCCAAAATCCTGCTGGACCATGGACAATGGGAACAGGGCTACTCTGGCTCTAAAAAGCAAAGTCAGAAGTGTGCAATTAGAAATAGTTTAAAGCCTTTCCATGCTCTACACACACACACAGAGTAGAAGTAGGCTAGCAGACCAAGCTTGCTGCAACCAAAACTTACTACAATTACCATTTGTGTGTCTGTTCCTATGCACCTTGATCGCAGCACAACAGTTGCTGACACATTTCTTTCCTTTACCTTTTGTTCCGCCTAGCATAGTTAAGGTAATTCATTTTTGAAGACCTACCACTGTCCTATGCCATACAGTCAAGTTGCTCCTCCCAGAACTTAGCCAGCTTTATCTCCAGCTCAAAGCCAGCTGAAAAGGAGGGAGCAGAACCCAGACAACAGCCAAGACTGCTACCCCCAACATATACTCCTGCATTCCTCATCCTGGAGCATTCCCACCACACCAACAGATCAAGATCAGTTCATCCAAATACTCTAATTATCATGGAAAAGGATTATCTTTAGGTCACAACTAGTGAAACCCATGGGTGGCTGCTGGCATAGACACCACTGTCTGCACTAACCTGACCCACACATGCAAGCCTGACTCTTTCAGAGAGCAGCAGCCATCAAGGTTTCCCACAGGACTCCTTTAACACTTCACATGCCCTTTGTCTTTGCTTTGAAGTCAGTCCTTAGCTGCACCACAATTTAAAATACAGAGTTCTCTGAAGCAGGAATATAGGATTGAGATGCTCAAGTAAAAGAAGTTGATTCACTCTTTTGTGATGGCTAAGGTGACACTCAAAATTCTCCTCAGAAGACATGGTGACTATGAGATCGATAAAGTGCTCAGAGAGGCTTGTAAGATTTCCAAGGTTGAAGCAGAGGTGGTAAGTCAGAAGATTCTCCCACCAGGCCTCTAGTAGGATGGCAGAGTTTTCTGCGAGATGCATCTTTCCCCACGAAATGTTATATTCCTTTACTAAACAAGACAAGGAAGAGACAGAGAAAAGGCTTTGGCATTGACAATAACAAAGTCACTGAAAGAACATGAAAAACTATTCATTAGGAGCTGCAGGTATATAGTCTAGCAACAGGGAGGAAAAGCTAGTAAGCTATATTGATTTCATGTCAGAAAAACAAAAATTGTAGGATAATCTGTCCTTATTCCTTGACACTCTTGGAGGAAAACTGGAGCAAAGATTACAGATCTAGCACATGAGGATGAATTTAAAAATGGCTGCTGCTGAAACAGCCCTGAGCAGGTTCCCTCGCTCTCATTTAAATACAAGCCTAACACTTGTTAAGTTCACTACTTCAACACAGTAAAAAGAAATTCAAATCTACCCGTTTTTTTTTAAAAAAAAGATCAGCTTTCCTATTCAGATACCTAAATATTAATTGATTTTTTTGTCGCATATCCAGCTTTGTACTAGACTTGAACTACAAATAAATAAAAGGTTTATTTTAAAGTTTAAGAATACACTGTGCCACTTCATCTACAACCTGACAGAAACACTGTTTAAAGAAGTCTGGATTTGGAATTTACTCCTGTTTCTGTAGCAGAAGAAATTGTTTCAGGAACAACAAGCTAGCCCAAAACATCACAACTATAAATTCATAGGAACAATCCAGGCTATCACTATGCAGTTTCTGAATCTAGTTACATGAATGATAAATTACAGTGTGGCAAACAAGTGAAAAACTTTCTCCCACAATATTTAGAGCTAGACAGACATCCACAGTAGGAAGGGATTTTTTGTTTTGTTTTCAAACAGCTATAGAAAGGAGAAACATGACCCTACTTTTATGAAAATATACTAAAGAGAAAACAAGTGCTGTCGGTGAAGGGAGGAAAGAAAGGGAACATTTAGAAAACTTTAGGTTTTAAGCAGGTTTTACAGGATCTAGACTGATTTCAGCCTTCCCTTCTCAAAAACACATTCACTGCTAAAGCTTATTCCAAGCAAAAAAAAAAAAAAAAGAAAAAAAAGCTGCTGTATATTTAGGTAAAGTAATGCTGCACATTTGTACAGCTTCCCCCCCTCCTTAAGAGGTTTTAACATATTCATTGTTCATAACTTACTGGTAAAGTAGGAAAAGCAGTGTCATGCTCTCCTTCAATTTCATAGAAAGTTATAGTTTCTTCTGATCCTTGAGGCTCCTCTCCATTCCCTGGTACAAACCCATACTGACATTCCTTATTCACACACTGCATCTGACGGCGGCTACGGCTGTATGAGCTTTAAAAACAAGAAAAGAGGTTAAGAATCACCACTATCTGGAGCTTCACCTTGGTTTCATTGCTCAGTTTTAACTCTGTTCTTTTTGGAGAGACACAATAAACCCAGTTTCATATTGTGCCATTAACAGCCAACTCAGCCCTCCACACACCACCACCCACCCCAACTCTTTTAGAGCAATGTTTTGTAAAGAGGTTTATATTCACTTACCAGGACCTGCAGGAGAAACTGTCATAGCTCTGATAGCATCTCTTTCCTGGACTGGGGCAGAATGCTATTTGAGGGCCAACCATGTTGTGCCTGTTTATAAATCGGGCAGATCCCCTAAGTTTAAAGGGTAAAAGGTGCAATTACCAGGAAGTGCCTCTCAGGTGGAACTCATTTGTAGTTTTACCTATTAAATAGCACAAACTCTCTCCTAACTAGTCTGCAGCAAGAATGAACAGAAAACAAGCGGTGATGTCATACAGGTTTTTCAAGGCTTCATACCTTGGCATCCCAAATCCACGGTTATGTCTCTGAGGAGGATTCTGAGGATGATAGGGTTCATAAGGTGCCATGTTTCCACCACCCTGTGAGCAGTGAACTGGAGGAGAGCGCCCCGAAGGACCACTGTGCTGTAGCCGGGGTGGAAGAACTGGCTGACCCCTGCTATAAGCCACAGTCATAAAGACTTCCTTTCCACGAACTTTCTTAAGGATTCTCTTCCGTGTTTTCATATCCATTTCTGCAGTTTCAATTGAGGACAGAAAAGATACGATTTACACCTTCAATGGCTGACTCCAGAACTATGTTCTCGTTATCATTTGAGAAGAATCAGTATTTGGACGGAAGAGAAAGAGCCAATGGCCTAGCCCAGAAAAAGTGCATTTTAAGTACACAAACTTCATACCCTTATTTTGAAAGCTCAAGCAGGCATTCTAAATTATGAGCAGAATACAAACATCTCACATGTGAATACCTTCCCAACTTCAGCTAATCAAACCAGCACTCTCAGTGTTAAAATCTCTTTATGAAGGCTGCATTTATTTATTAAAAAAACTTCTCCAAATTAAACAAATACAATCCATATTTAATTGCCTGGGCAAGTCCTAGTTCATCCATGCATCTCTGCTAAGGCCAAATCAGACAAACTTTTTGGTTCACAGACCCAATCTTTATACATGGTTCTCAAATGCCCAATGTCTTCTTGGTAATTTTGAGCAATACTAACTTTGCTATGTATTTTCAATGGATTTGCTCTTTTGCAAAGGCAAATTCATCCCTATGTCTGAAGGATCACTTTACATTAAACCCCTGCAGTGACCAGGTTTTTTTACCACAGGCTGAATTAAGTCACTTCCAATATCCAAAGACTGCTACTGTTAAAACTGTCATGAGTGTCTCCCCTGTTGTCCCGTGGCCCCACGGGAAGGAATGCTTGTGGAAACCTTGTACAAACCTATTCCTGAGAAGTATCCCCCTGTTATTTTCTGATAGGTTCCTCCTTTTCGGCTGGGAACCATATTCCAAGCAAGGACAGGTGCCACTTGTGTCACTGGTTTTAAGTTTGCCAAAGGAACTGTATGCCTACACAGAGAACACTGATGTTAGCAGTGCCACAAAGATACACTGTGCATAACTGCACAACAACATAAGCTGAAGCAACACCAAGACAGACGAAAAGTAGAAAAAAAGCCAAACTTAAAGAGTGTAAGGACCTTGTGGAAATTAAAAAAATCTGTTTCTCTGACACCAAGCACACATTACTGCTACTTGTTTATTAAAAAAGCAAGCTAGGATTTAGTCGCAACACTATTGACTTCCTGGGTGAAGTCTTTCTTCCCTGCATTTGTTTGTCTTCAGAGGTATACCTGAAAGCATTTGACAACACAGCATTTTTACAATATGTCATCAAGCTGAATTCTAGGTTTAGAGAAGGGTGTATGCTTTGAACAGCAAGGTGGAGAAAGTCATTAGACTCACCAGAAGTGCCAATTATTTAGTTGTTTGGGTACAACATAAAAACTCCAGAGAAACCAACAGCAGAGCGTAATTTGCTATCCATGTATTAAGCGCAAACTGCAAAGACCACTTTCACGTTCCAGAAAAGAAAGAGCAGAAAGATTTCAGAGAAAGCATTACAATAATGATTTTGGTCATTAGAAATCAAAGAGAAAAAACTTCCTGCAACATTCTATTTGAAGGGTGACAGCCATCAAGGAAGCAAAGCCTCTCTTTATATTTAAAAGCCTAGGTTCTCTTTTCTTTTCAAAGTATCTCAACAATCCTATTTTAAGCCTCTGTGAATATACAGACTCAACCAGAAAGAGTTCAAACATCAAGTTGTCACCAGACTGCTTACTTTTCTGCCAGCTCCTCAACAAATACGGTCAACGTGTTGCCATCCTGTCCAACTTCCTGGATATGAGCGTTGTAATACTTACCTCCAGGCTCCAGACGTACCTGGAGAGAGAACAAGGGAAAATCTAAAAAACCCAAACTGTATCAGGGGATTCAGAATACTGTCTACAAAGCACTACTAGCAAAGGCCGCTCCTAGCTGATCCTGTTACTGAGTTAACCGAGAGTCTCAAATACTTCTTAAAAATAAAGAGCACTGTACTAATTTCGAGGAGGAAGGAAAATAATAATAATAATAATAATAATAATAATGTCTTGTGAGTGACTGAGAGGTAAGAAGGTACCTGCTTTCTAACTTATTTTTATACACTGTTCCAAGCAGGTAAGTACCAAGGAAGACCATTATTTAAGAACTTAAGGAGGATGGAGGATAAAACAAGAAATTGGAATGGAAAGCTCTGCTCAGCTAGAAACAAGTCACTGGGCGAATCATCAGCACTACCTCAAACAGTGATAAAAAATAAGCCGTCACTACCTACGACATTGGAATACAAAGAAAGCTGACCTTCCTTTCAGCATCTCCTGGCCAGATCATGCTTCTCCTCCCTTTTCAGCTCTTCCTTTTCTGTTTTATGAATATATTTGCTACATTACTGTTGAGAAGCAGAAGACTGTCCAGACTTGTTGCTGACCCCCAGTGAAAATCTAATAGACAACTACCTCAAATGCACACCCTGTGCATTTTGAGCTCTCAGTCTAGAACTTCCACACTCACAGAACATATATCACTGCTTTGCAATGAATTTCCAAGCAGCTTTTCCTTCATACTACCCAACGTTTAAAGGAAGATTTTTAAAAAGAAATTAAACTAAAAAAGAAAGTCAGATTAATAGCCACAAGGAAAAGAACGAGAAAAGCCTTGGAAAATTCTATGAAGTCACATGATTTTATGGCTTACCATACTCCATTTAATGCAGCTGTAATAGTTTATCATAACTGAATCTCCTTTGAGTACTAACCTGACACTTGTCTCCTAAATAGTACTGTCTCCCAGCAAACACCATGTAGTCAGTTTTTTGAAGCTCTAAAAAAATAAATAAATAAAAATGAAAAAGCCTTTAAACCACTGTTCTTTTTTCACGTATCCTATAACTACTTCATGACAGCATCCAACTACGTATTACAGGCCAAATGAGTTAAGATATTTCCTACGCGTATCTGAACTGTCCCCACAGTAATGGTGAAGTAACTGTAGATGTTCTTATAACAGACCATAACTAGCCTAAGCCACAGGAGATGAATAATATGCAGATAGTGCAGTAAATAGCACTACTACTTCAATACTACAATGTGTTTTTTGATGGTACTGAGTTAATCCTGTATTTAATGCCAATTCTGGTATTGAAAGTATTGGACATGTCTTGTCTTGCCAGAGTACTGGTAGAACTTAGCAAAAATGAGATGTCATCCAGGAAAAACTAACATTGCCTAAAGTCTCCTTGCTGCAAGATTTCAGTATGTTTTTCTCCATTCCTTGGCTGGATTCTCTGCACATCAGTACTCTACATAGATAATTAGTTACTATACTCTGTTCCAAGAATTTTAATGACCCCTCATTACTACTTATGCAGTCCTTCAGTATGCAAAGCACTTCAGGTCAGACATCAAACACCCCTTCAAAACTTATCTTTCTTGGTAACTTCTTGCTTTACAGATCAGCCATAGTGTATGCCAAAAAGCAGCAACCTATCCCAAGCCATGAAGACCATGAAATCTCTCCAAAATGTTCAAGCCCAGAAGAGCTGGGAAGCAAGAGAAAACTCATCTCATTTGACAGATCTCAGTGCTAAATTTGAGATCTTCATTATTATACAATTCTGAAGCCAAAATCGTGCTTTAAAAAGCAAAAGTCCTTGCACACATGCTGCAACAAAAAACTCTCGAATTTCAGTATGATTTCCAATACAACAGAATGGTAGCAGAGTTCTGTACTCTGATCCGACTCCTCCTATTTCCTATACTATAATCAGTAAGTAGCAGAGGTCAGATTTTTAGCAATCTTATCACCATTATACAGTGTCAGAAGCAGTTTATTTTGTACTGAAATGAAGCCAAGAAACCAGCTACTAGCAAGAAGGTGTAATACCTACAAGTATCTGCTGGGTTAACCAGTATCCTTCACATTTCAGCTGTGAAGAAACAAGTGACATAGGCCTCAGATTTGTAAATGTAACACTGAGCCTGTACAGAAGTTGTGGTTTTCTTCCCTTTTTGAAGATACCTTTTCTGCTGTCCAGCCAAACGTCAAACTCCACATTCCGATAGATCTCAGGGTCCAGCGCCTTTAGTACTTTATAAGGAACAGGCATCTTTGTTGGATTTTCTGGCAGCTAAAACCAGAGTTGAAACGGAACATTAACAAGTGCATTTAATGTGTTCAGCATAGTCTCTATCCTGCCAGCACCTGTGAATGATTTTAAGATGTACACACACTGTTTTCCAAAATTTTCACTTCCACTATATTTGCCTAAAAACTAAAGCTCAAGAACATGAAGACACATTTAGGCATTCAGAAGCTGAGTAAACAGACTTTGGAAAGGTTAGAAACAGGCTCAAGAGTAACATTTGGCATGTTCTTTACTCAAAAAGAATCAAAGGAAGCTAACTAGACCAATGAAGCCATGGCTTCAAAAGTTGGCGGGAATTTAAGTTATTATATCTGAAAACAGGTTTCTATAGAGTTTCTAAAACTGTTCCAAAGTGATTTATACTGTGTTCAAAACAAAAGTGAACCGATTTAAACCATTTCTGGGAAAAACAAACAGCAGACCAGGAAACATCTGCTAAACTCCATCTTTGGAGGGGGGGAATATTAGCTAGAGACAAACAAGAGAATCTCCGAAAGGAAAAAAGGTTTATGCAATTAATAGAAACTCAAGGGCAAAACCAAAAGACAAGCAGATGGAAGAAATAAGCCACCCACTTTCCAAAAAGTCATTTTTAAAAAGTGGAAAAGAGGGTTTAGCCCCAACAAGGGTAACATCATACAACAACAACAAAACAAAACAAAAAAACCCCAAACCACCACCATAAGGAATTCTTCCCTAACTGACAAACCTTTTCTTCTTCAATGCCTTGTTTGAACTTATCTTCCTGTGGATTATCAGTACCATTGCCTTCCCAGTCGTCCACTCTAAGTAATTGAAAATAAGATTACAGAAGATGCAATACATAATTTCTAGCCAGGATTAAAATTAAGCAACTGCTCATACAATCTGAAAAAGCACCACGGTGCCATCAAGTGGTAGGTTTTGCCTTAAACACGACAACCCTCTTCCTAGTTTCAAGAACATGACCTTTACTTGTTCCAACACCCACCCCTAACAAGGGCTACTGCTTGCATTAGGAAATGAAGATGATCCCACTGGCTGATTAAACTCTTGCACTGTCAAGTACAAGACACCCTGTTCTAAGTCCTATCAAACCAATGTCATCTGCAAGCATTCAGTAATGGTCAGAGGCATCCCTCAAGCCTTTCTAGTAATCTGAACAACACAGGATATGAGACTTTCTATAGGTACATTCTGTCTGTTCCCCTCATCCCCAGTGATCCAACAGACTTGAATAATGCCACTATTTAATTATCTATCTGGGATATGATTTCATTAAAAAAGGACAAACAAAGCAGAGCTCATTTTCTCAGTCCACTATTGCCTCTGCAGAGATATAGAGGCTTAGAAAAGCAATAACAGTTTCTCACTAAAAAAAAATATTCTGATGATGTAAGGAACATTTTTATTTACAAATAAGCTGTCATTTTACAGAGTAACAGGCAACTATAACATAGCCAGCAGCAGAGGATGTTGAACTATATGATGACACTTCCCATCTTCAAGGAAAGCACACTCTCTTCTACAATATACTTCAGCTTTGTGTTTGTGTCATGAGATAGGAAAAAGAGTTAATACCCCATGAACATTCAAAGAAACTTGGAAAAGTTGCCCTTCACAAGGTTTTAAATCTTTTTGCTTCCCTTTTACCACATTCCCTTCCCAAAAAACTACCTCTTTTCTGATGGATTTCTGGATACTTTTTCATGAAGACAATCAAAGTTTGCATCCTCACTTCCTACAGAGCCACTGTTTCTGTTCTTCTTGGATCCACTTCGAAACACCTCAACTGCAGACCGTAATTCTTCCTCATCCATGCCAAACACATCTTTGTACAGGATCTCGTACAATACAGCTGAACAAATCAACACAAAGCTTGAACCAAATTAAGATAATACCAGACCCATAAGAACTGCTGCAATTTTCAAGGTAAGCAGATCTTCAGTATTATCTACTGTTACAAGGCACTAGTTATATTAAATTCAATTAAGAAGAGGATCATAAAATAATTCAGGTGGGAAGAAGGGACCTCTGGAAGTCATTTGGTCCAATACCCCACTTAACAGATGGAATAATGAGCATATGTATATATTAATATACAATAAATGAGCTTCCATCTTTCTCCTCCCCACCTCTGAAACCATAACAAACACTGCCTATAAACATATGAAAACATGTAATTCTCTTCCATAGAAAAATGATTTCAAGTTTACCCTGGCAAATAGCAGCATTTTCCTGGAATTGTTTTGTATACACAGAGTCATAATGGTCATTGCCGGAACAACACAGTAAAATCTGGGGGGGAAAGAAAAAAAAAGCTTTAAGGCTGGAATTATGTAAAACCTCACTCTTTCTATTTGATATCCTAGCTCAAGACTACATTATTCTTTCATTCCACAGTCGACACCAACTTATCAAGAAAACAGTAAATATTCTTGATATAAGTATGAAAAAGCTGTAGAATCAGCTTAAAACTGAACCCTAGTTAAAGTCTCTAAATAAGTTTGTCTATTATACAAAGAAAAAGTATCAATTTTTACATCATGCTGTATTAAACATGAAATAAAGAGTTTGTTTCCAGCTTGCCTCCAAAACCACCAATTGCTCAAGAGGCAAAATAAATACAGGCCATCAAATGCCGTACCCCTGAGATACTCTGTCCAAGTATCAAAGGCACATTTCACCCTTCCCTACCTGAGGGACTAGAATAGCATCTACTACTTTTACGCTCAACAAAGCCTTGCTTTTAATAAGCAATATTATGCTGCCTTTTGAAAAGATGCATGCTTTCTGCAACATATGCATTGATACACCAAGTAATAAACATATAGCATCAAACCCCATCTTGGCATGTGACCACAGCCAACTGCAGCTGGCAGAAGCCCTTAGGCAGCTGTCAGCACATTGCCAGCAAGGATGCTTCCCAGTGAACCAGCAGGAGCTGGGATGCCAGGGCTCTTAATTCAGTGTGCACTATGTCTTCTGCCAACACAAGCTCTCATCTCATGGTGAGAATGAGCAACACCAGAAAGAACTGCTGCCTGTACATGCAGTCTAATGACAGACAGCTGCCAACACTTAATGAGACCTCTGGTGGTAAAGCCTTTGAGGACAAACACACATTTAGACCATACTACTTGATTTTTAAAGTTATAGCTCATTTTGGAATTAGATTAAGCTACACAGGAAACTAACTACATAAAAAAGAAAGAAGAGCATGTAAACAAAGACAGTAATACTAACAAACAGAGAAGAACAGCTGCAGCAACACAGATTTCAGAGCTAACTAGCCACTTTGGCAAATACCATAGCCCATACTGAAATCCATACCGCAGCAACTTCACTGGCATTATGCCTGAGCTAGCCACGTAATTGTGCAGGCACATCTACATGAATGCACAAAAACCAAGAGGGGTCAGATGTAATACAGAGTATTTCTCCTTTATGTTGCTTCTTTTTGCCCTCAGCAGTAATTCTTGTGTAGATAAGCTGTTTGATTAGTTCCCATAACTGGGCTCTATTTGTATGTCATAGAAATGAATCAGTTTGTTAGATTAAACTGTTCACATTAACTTTCCCTTTTCAGGAGGAAAAACTGCACATCTCATCCAACTTCAGGAAGAGAAGCCCTGGGGGTTGGGGGACAACACCTCCTCTCCACCAGTATGATAAACATATCTTGTTCTGCTCTTCAACTCAACCCAGATATTTCATTCTACCCTGCCAGATCAGTCAAATTCCCACTGGGAAGTGTTGTTAGCCAAAGAGATTTCAGAAACATGAAAGAACATTCTGGAATTGTGATGTTACCTCTTCCTGCCAAAATTAAACTTCTTTCCAATAACGAGCTGGAGTAACAAAAAAGATTGGCAGGGGAACAGCACACAATCCATCCCTCCGATGGGAAGCAAAGCTACTGTAACTGAGTTAACCATTGTGCAAATACTATGCTTTTTCCATGACCTGAAGTCAGCTTTAGGGTTTTGTTCAGGTACACAAGAGCACCGGAGTTAGAAGAGCTCAATTCCAGTGGCAAGTTTTTACAACTAAGCAGGACTGGAGGTAACTAGGATTCAGGGGTAGAGGTAGGAAATTGCCTCACTTCTCCTCACCTTGTCTTCAAATCCATTGTCTGTAGCATAAGTGGGTGTTTTTCCAGGGTACCGGTACAGAATGAAGTCTCGCCTAGGTAAGCAGAGGAAAAACAAGACTTGAAAGATCATACTTTTAGTAGAACAATGTTATGAAGAAGTTTGCAGGGAGCTGTTTAGAGAATCCGCTGCTGGTTTATAGAAAAATCAAGTAGAATACTTTTCCTGATAAATGAATGCTACCATACAGCAATAGCTAGATAAGCAAACACCACCCATCTCGGGGGCGGGGGG
>NW_010972698.1:8754093-8756969 GCF_000737465.1 Haliaeetus leucocephalus | reverse complement strand
GCAGGTGGGGGGGGGGGGGGGGAATTACCTGGGAAAGACCATTATATTTAGTCACAGATTAGGTCAAGTACTTATGCTTTCAGCAGGGTGCTCAGACACCGAGACAATTAAGTCCAAGTAATTTAGTCACCCTGTAAAAGGATTAGAGTCTCAGTATAGAGAACTAGTAACTCTTGTAAAACTTCAGTTTGTTCCTTTAGTACTGGAACAGAACGAGCCTGCAAAGGGAGGGTTCTTCCTTCTACCACCAGCAAGCCAGACTCCTTGTTACAGGACAGCATCATTTTTAGTAAGACAGCAGCACCTGCACAGGCTTATGTTACCTTTGAAATAAATATCAGGGTTTACGCACCAAGGAGGGCAAGTACTCCTTACTACTGGAGCTTTCAAGAACACCTACATGAGTTTTAGTCACACTTATAACTACCACACAGTGCTTCCACCACACAGACCCTTGTTTTTCCCCCCGTTTTCCATCCTTCACCCACTAGAAGGAAACACTTGACTTCAGAGTTTAACATTAGCAAAAAAATAACAAATAAACATCACTGGAAACTGACCCTCCCCTTAATCCTAACACTGCGAGAACAGGGGTTGTGATGGCACCCGTGTACATGTTAGTTTAACTAACTTTGTTAGGGTAGCATTTCTCACCATGTTTCACACATTAGTATTGACTCAGCGACAAACAAATAAGAGGTTCTAGGGCCAGAACCCAAACACCATCAAGTCCAAACCAAAGTGAAACTTAAGAAAGAGACGCTTACTTGTACATCACTGATAAAGCACTCATTTCCAGCTGGCCAGCACTTTCCTATGCAAGATTATGAGATTACATGAGATAGCAGAGCCATTTTCAACACTGAGAAGTCTATTCTAGCTCTCTGTAGTATTAAAATATCTAACCAAACTGATCAGTTTGTTAAAACAATCAATCAATGCATTGAGAGTTGAGATACTAGGGTTTCCGGGGGCAGGGGGGCGGGGAAGTCTGCAACCAAGCTGAGTAAAATGGAGCTAGTTCTGGCAGCGACTCTTGAACACCACTCAAGGTACTTTTTTTTTTTTTAAATTAAAAACACTAAATTTGTTTCAGAGACTGTTGCATTCACCATACATATTGGTTAAAGTCTAAAGAAATAAAAGTTTGAAGTCTAGTATTCGAATCTGAGGGTAAGGGAAGAAGCAAGGGATTGCAGAGCCTGATAAACATTTGATGTGAGGTACACTCCACATATTTTGCTTTTTCCTTCTTAGAGAAAAATTGCAATTAAGAATAAGGCCCACAAGAGGCCTCAGCTTTACTGTCCAGTCTGCATAAATTGCTCCTTTGCAGCAACACAAATTCCCACTAAAATTGATACTGTTTATACCTGTGATTATTCAGTACAAACCCATAGTATTACCTACGCAAGTGAGACCCCAGGATTGGGGTCTCTCTAAGAAAAAAAAAACAAACAACCCCAATCCACCGCATTTTAAACCATCACCTAATTAATTTCCTGTCCTAGACTCCTCAAATTTTAATCTCTTGACAAGTATTAGATCCATCTTACCTTTGGATCTCCTAGTCGTTCAAGGTATTTCTCAAATGATCCTTCCACATACTTTAAACAAAACAAAGAAAAAAACACATATAAAAACTTAGCCAGTTGGAAAGCAAAGTTAAACATAAACTTTACCCATACGTTACTAGCTGTTGGACGGGAGGAGGCAGGGCAGGGGCTGGGGGCATAGACACCAAATTTGGGACTAGTTTGCCAACTGCTATCATTTTTGGGTTCTGAAGGGCTGTGGTCTAACAAGGGGTATGACTTCAGCTGTTCCCTGCCTTAGAGCATGGGAATGATTTGGGGTACCAGTGTGGAAGTACCAAGGGATCCTAAAAAAATTAAGAGCATGAGTCTGAAAAATACTCAGTGACTCATCTCCCTCCTAGGTTAGATAAAGCACTTAACTGTGATGGGTGCGGGGGGGGGAGGGGGTGTGCAGGGGGAACAAAACACACACCAAGAAAAAACAAAAAAAAGCCCAAAACACCCTAACACCACAAAAAACGGTGCTGTGCATGCACCCGCACAAACCGCTGCATGCCTGTGGCCACGCTAACTGCCACACACAAAACCAACCAAACAAAAAAAAAGCCAACCCCCAAACCCCATGACTTTATGCAATGATTAAACATACTCTGGAGTTTTCCACCATTTTTTGATGTTTGTTTCTCACTCCAAAATCCTACATATCTCCTACCTACTAAATTCTGCAATGGTATCTCCACAGAGAATATACTACACAAATAACCATCACCTTACTGGTTACTTGGGTGTTGGTAACTTGCTTGACTTCAGGAACTTCAGAAATACAAAGTCAAATAAAACTTGTGCGATTACAACTCGAATGAATTAAGCGAGCAACCACCCTGCAGATTCTCTTCTCTTACATGCATCAAGCCTGGCAAAGCCTGACGTGTTCTCAGTGCATATGTTTACGTGGGTATGTTTACGGCTAAACCGCTCACCCCCTCCCACAATACTTCCGAACTACGTATGCAAAACTGCCTAACGCACGCGTTACTTACGGATTCAAACTTAGGCTGGTGTTGCCTTATGAACGCGACACAAGCTTTCCTGACTTCCATGTGATGAATTTGAGATGAAAACAGCTGAAAAAAACGAAGGTTATGAAAGGACGAAGTCGACCGCGGTTTAATTGATGCTTCGCGTTAGCCTTATTTTCCTCGTAGTTTACGAGGACCAGCACCGCCACAAAACACTTCACGACACAGCGAGAGGACAGGCTGCAGGGGGGCCACGGGCACTTGGGGAAGAAGCTGAGGGAAGCCCAAGCGACGCAGGAGCCCGCCCGCCCCCGTCCCC
>NW_010972698.1:8753692-8753927 GCF_000737465.1 Haliaeetus leucocephalus | reverse complement strand
GTCCTTGGCCGTCATCTTGCGGTACAGCCCCAGGCTGCCCAGGTACTCGTCCATGGCCACCTCGCTGAAGGACTTCTGCCCGAAGTACTTCTTCCAGCCCTTCTGCATCTTCCACGGGCGGCGGCAGCGGCGGCTGAAGCGGCAAAGGCAGAAGCGGGAGAGGGGGGGCTCCGCGCGGGGCGCGGCGCGGCGCGTGGCGGCGGGGCACGCGGCTGCCGCTAATGAGGGGCCGCAC
>NW_010972698.1:8749445-8753682 GCF_000737465.1 Haliaeetus leucocephalus | reverse complement strand
CCGACTCGCCCCCGTCCCGCCGCAGCCGGGGCTGGTTCCCTTCTCCTGCCAGCCGTCCCCAGAGGCAGCTGCGAGCGGTGCCCTCCCGGCCAGCCCGCGGACCGCCCGCAAGGAGCTGCCTCCCGCAGCAGCCATTTTAAGATGCCCGCGAAGAGCCTCGAGTACCTGTCCCGCTCTCCCGCTTAACGACTGCGGGGGCTGTCCGAGCGCCTGGGGGGGGGGGGGGGGTTTTCCTCCAGCCCCCAGTAGCTCTCGGCGTGGGCGGGCACGCCGAACCGCGGTAAGCCCCCCCCCCGCAGACGGCGCCTCATCCCGGACCTGCCTCGGGAAGAGAAGGGAGTCCGCGCTAAGCGAACTCCTTCGGGCTTCATTGCTTGATGTGCCTGCGACTGCGAAGAACTAGCGGAAAAATCGGTCAAATGGTTATTCAGAATTTCCCGTGACGTTCTGGCCTGCTCTCGGACTGGAGACGAGCTGCTAGAGGTAAACTTGAAATAACAGCCCTATAAACATCGTTAAGGAAGCAAGAATCTTAGTTGCTCCCAATAAAGTCCTGGGGGAAAACTTTGGGCATCAGCAAAAATCACTCTCGCACAACTCTATGGCATGACTTACTCCTCAGCTAGCCCCTGTGCTCGATCTGATGAGGAAAACGCCTCTATGTAAATTCAACTTGCTAGTAAGAATTGCACTCGGATATCAGATGCACCGATTCAGAAGTTTCTCTGTCTTGTTTTAAGCAACAGCAACAAAAAACCCCAAACAACATCTTTGCAGGAAGGGCAATTAGCACCAACTATGCATATACAATTATAGACTATTACAGACCAAATAGCCCGCATGTACACTTTTAAGTTTAAACCCCCTCTGTTTTTCAAAATATTTACTTAAGCAAATTGATGGTAACATCAACAGTTGACAATTTCAATTAAATTACATGGGGAGCTTGAAATGGGGAGCTCCAAACAGCATCAAATGGGAAACATTGCGCCTTACTGAAGTCCAAACTAAGTAATGATGGGATAATGCCATGTAAATGGATTGACTGTACTGTCAACTCCATTCCTCTCCTATAGGCCATGTTTTACTTTGGGAGTAAATCACCCAAAACCAGGCAAGTCAGTTGGTGGACAGTTTGGCAGCAGGTTTGCAGCTCTTCACCACATGCCCCTTTGCCTTTAAAGAGGCATAAATCTCTCAGTTTTAAAATGCTCTTTTCAGTGCTTCTGTAAACACATAAAATGAGAGCTGAAGGCATCTGCTTATTTGCAGAACATCAACAAGGACAGCTTACTTCCACCAGTACTAGGCAAATATGGTCAAGAGACCACTATGGATATGCCATGCCTGTTAAGAAGTAATTTAGCTTGTCCTTCTCATTGGAATTACCAACTTTTTTGTGATGTAAGTATCTGTCTGTCCAAGAAACTAGACAACTCATACCCCCCCCGCCCCTTGTTGGCACTGTGCTCTCTTAAGCATAAAGCCAGATGACTTCAAACTGGCACTAAATAGGAAACCATTTAATGTCAGTTAATATTAACTGATGTTTTCTTTGAGGGTTTGTCCCAGTTGGTGGACTCTTAAGTATGGAAGGCCTCACTAGGAGAGGAGAAAGGTTTTATTCTGACATTTTTATTCCTCTGTATTGTTTATTGAAACCCAACAACTTTATCCAAGAACACAGCAAACTTTTCTGGCTGTCCAGGAGGATAAGGTTTCAAAGTTGACAAGTCCATTGACTGCAGTGTCTCCACAAGAGTGCTGTAAAAAGAGACCAAAACCAAAAATTTTTTAAAAATCCATTCCAAAGGGAAGTGTTTTCTTCACACAATTTTCTTTCTAGTCATACATACATAATCCTTTAGCACAGAAACAAAAATAAGGACATGTATTGAAAGGAAGAGACCCCACAAACCAGCAGGCCCCAACCATCGCTGGCTCCTAGGCAGCATTGCTGAGAACACACTTGGACCTACAGCACAGCTTTGACAGACAACCTCAGCTCTTGACTTTTTAATCTGATGTGGTTGCAATGTTGGGAGACTGAACAAGATCTGAGGATCTCCACCATAAACGGTACCAGGAAATTCATCCTATTTTAACACATGGCATAGTTCTCCACTTAGCACATAGCCAGAAAGAACAGTCAAAAATCAATCTGTTTGCTTGCTACTATCAGACTGCAAGTAAGGCTCGAATACTAGGCGCTGTTCAACACAAAGAAAGAAAAATTCCTTCCTGTCTCCAAAGCTGTCAGAAGCACTGAGACAGTAAGTTTAAAAAACTTGCCCAATATAAATGAATGACAGGCCTAGTCTTTTCAGAAGGCTCTTCTGAAACATACAAAAGTCTATTTGCAGGGCAAAGGAACAAGATGCAGACTAAATAATGGGAGTTGCATTTCCTCTGCCTTCAATTTAGAGGTCATCTGTTATTTATAGAGTGCAATCAATCATAAATAAAAACAGTAAGATATAGTCAAAACAAGAGAGCGAATGAAACTAACAGGAGCCAGGATGAACACAAAAGGAGCTGGGTTTTTTTGTTGATGGTTGGGGGGAGGAGGCTGGTTGTTTGGTGGTTTGGTTTGTTGTTTGATTTTTTTTCCCTGAAGTGACAGGCAGTAGATCTGTGAAACTCCCTGTCAGAGGATGTGGTGGATTCAGGAAGTTTGTTTAAAAGGGCAGCCTGAATAAGTACTTGGAAGGCAGAGGTATTGAAAGTTACTAACCAAACAGCATCTGATTTAGGAATCCCCCTGAATCAAAGCACTTAAGAGCATTAGAGAGAAAGTAATACAAGGAAGTACCTTATGTTCTTGCCCTGCTTCTACTTTTGGCTGAGCATCTGCATATGGCCACTGCAAATAGGATGCTGAGCTACGTGGACTCCTGATCTGTGTCAGTAAGGCCATTCTTATGTTTTGTTCTAAATACTCCAGATACTTTCAATTTTATTATGTCAGTGCATCTATACAGTCAGCTTTAGTGCCCTTTACTAGGAAAATCTACATAGCAAAATGATGAAATGAAATCGTAAGTCTGCAGGGAGCATTTTATTCCTTATGGCTCATGGTTACATACAGATGGTCTGGCTTGTATTATTTCTAGACTTCAAAAAAGAATCCAACAACTAGTGAGAAGGAGCAGAGAAAGAGAAAAGCTGTTAGGTGCCTCTAGGATGCTACCTGACTGTTCCAAATTCAACCACTTCTATTTGGTTTAAACTCCTTTCAATCTGAATACATGTGCCCTCAAAAAAAAAAAATTTAGAAGGAGTCATGGTCAAATGGTTTGATAAGTTTGGTAAATTAGCACCTAATGTTAATCTATCCACTATGGGAAATCTACATTGCAAACAAATGGTTGTTACAGAGGAGGAGGATGTCGATTTCCTTGTTACATTCTCAATACTGTAATAACACAGCGAGTGATGGTGCTGAACACTGCTTGTTCCATCAGGACAGCCACAGCAGCTCCATACCTGCAATTACAGTAGAGGACGTGCCCATCTCTGTGGAGCTGTTTTGCCAGCTCAAGCTGATGGTTGTTCATCAATTTTTCATTTGTTACTACTATTAGTGGCTTTCCTTCTTCTAGAGTCTCCAGACAGCTACCTGCACCTACAGGAGAAGCAGAAAACATGACGAGTTTTTTGCCCTGACGGACGCAATATCATCCTACTTGCTCTTGAAACATCCTGAAGGTGAACATTTGACCATCCAGCTCTAGCTCTGGACCTGAACATTCATTGCCAGCCCACCTCCGAGCCGCAGAGAAACAGACTTCATCCAACCGACACCCACTCCTGCCCCGAGGAGAACAGGCTCGGCAGACAAACAGGGCTCTACCTGCGTGGCTGATGACCAGGTCCGCCCTCCGCAGGTCCTCGGCCAGCGAGTCCTTGAAGCGGAAAGCTTCCACCGCCAAGGCCGGGCTCCCGCGCAGCGCCGGCTTCAGCTCGCCCCGCCCGACCTGTAGCACCAGCTTCTGGTAGCCGCGGCTCTGCAGCACCTGCGGCGGCAGGAGGGGAGGGAATGGATGGGATCGATGGTGGGGGGTGTGCGTGTACCCGGGTCGGACACCGGGACAGCGGGCCCCGCTCCCGGTTACCCCGGCCCGGGGGCCGCCGCCACCCCCCCCGCCCCGCCTCCCGCTTCGCGCCACAGACCGTCGGCGCCTCCCCGTCCTCCGCCACTTCCCGCCGCTCACCACGGCCCTGCCTCACGCCCCCC